>NW_003852847.1:16052-17957 GCF_000181295.1 Otolemur garnettii | reverse complement strand
AAAAGAAAAGCCCAGGACCAGATGGCTTCACATCAGAATTTTACCAGATCTTTAAAGAGGAACTAGTACCTATATTAGTCAACCTTTTCCAAAACATAAAAAAAGACAGAATATGACCCAACACATTCTATGATGCTAACATCACCCTGATCCCCAGGAAAAGACCCAACAAAAAAAGAAAATTATAGACCAATATCACTAATGAATATTGATGCATAAATATTCAACAAAATCCTAAAAGACTCCAGAAACACATCAAACAAATTATACACCACGACCAAGTGGGTTTTATCCCAGGATCTCAAGGATGGGTCAACATATGTAAATCTATAAATGTAATGCATCACACAAACAAATTGAAAAACAAAGACCATACAATTCTTTCAATTGATGCAGAAAAAGCATTTGATAATATCCAGCATCTCTTCATGATCAGAACACTTAAGAAAATTGGTATAGAAGGGACATTTCTCAAACTGATAGAGTCTATCTACAGCAAATTCACAGCCAATATTGTATTGAATGGAGTTAAGTTGAAATCATTTCCACTCAGATCAGGAACGAGGCAAGGTTGCCCATTGTCTCCATTGCTCTTTAACATTGTAATGGAAGTTTTAGCTATCACAATCAGGGAAGAAAAAGTGATTAAAGGTATCCATATAGGGTCAGAAGAGATTAAACTTTCACTCTTCACAGACAATATGATTGTATATCTGGAAGATACTAGGGATTCTACTACTAAACTCTTAGAAGTAATCAAGGAATACAGCAGCGTCTCAGGCTACAAAATCAACACTCATAAATCTGTAGCCTTTATATACACCAACAGCAGCCAAGCTGAAAAAGCAGTCAAGGACTCTATTCCATTCACAGTAGTGCCAAAGAAGATGAAATATTTGGGAGTTTATCTAACAAAGGACATAAAAGAACTTTATAAAGAGAACTATGAAACACTAAGAAAAGAAATAGCTGAAAATGTTAACAAATGGAAAAACATACCATGCTCATGGCTGGGAAAAATCAACATTGTTAAAATGTCCATACTACCCAAAGCGATATATAATTTTAATGCAATCCCCATTAAAACTCCACTGTCATACTTTAAAGATCTAGAAAAAATAATACTTCATTTTATATGGAATCAGAAATAACCTCAAATAGCAAAGACATTACTTAGGAATAAAAAAAAAGTAGGAGGAATTACATTACAAGACCTCAGACTATACTATAAATCGATAGTGATCAAAACAGCATGGTACTGGCACAAAACCAGAGAGGTAGATGTATGGAACAGAATAGAGAGCCAAGAGATGAATCCAGCCATCTACTGTTATCTGATCTTTGACAAGCCAATTAAAAATATTGAGTGGGAAAAAGATTCCCTATTTAACAAATGGTGCTGGGCTAACTGGATGGCGTCCTGTAGAAGACTGAAACTAGACCCACACCTTTCACCATTAACTAAGATAGACTCGCCCTGAATTAAAGATCTAAACTTAAGACATGAAACTATGAAAATACTAGAAGAAAGCGTAGGGAAAACACTTCAAGAAATCAAATTGGGCAAGAATTTTATGAGGAGGACCCCTCAGGCAATTGAAGTAATGTTAAAAATAAACTTTTGGGACCTGATCAAACCAAAAAGTTTCTGCATAGCCAAGAACACAGTAAATAAAGTGGGTAGATAGCCCTCAGAATGGAAGAAGATATTTTCTGGTTATGTCTCTGATAAAGGTTTAATAACCAGGATCCACAGAGAACTCAAACGTATTAGCAAGAAAAAAACAAGTGATTCCGTCTCAGGGTGGACAAGGGACTTAAATAGAAATTTCTCTAAAGAAGATAGGCACATGGCCTACAGATATATGAAAAAGTGCTCTCCATCCTTAATCATCAGAGAAATGC
>NW_003852847.1:13191-15138 GCF_000181295.1 Otolemur garnettii | reverse complement strand
ATAAGAGTACAAGTGAATCTTCCTAAAAGCAGAGTATGAATGTTTTAATCAATAACTAAGAAAATGACATGAAGGTTATTTTAACCAGTTTGATGAGAGTATTTCAAAATGTATATGAAAACAGCACACTGTACCCCATGATTGCATTAATGTACATAGTTTACTATAAGAAATCAAAAAAAAAAAAGAAGTGGGAGGAGGGTGAAACCCCACCTATTGTTACCCATCTCAGTCAGTCTCCAAGCAGTCACATGCAAACAATTCCAACCCATTTCTTAACCTGGGCAGCCTTTATTTCACACTTGAGCTGCCAATTAGCCATAGGAGGCAAACCAACACTCTCCTAGGCCCTATAAAGGGAGGTCCAACTCCACCCTCAGAGTTCTCACCACATCCACACACTCTCATACACCTCTCAACAGACCAAGAAGTTGATTGGGCTCCTTCTTCCACTAAAATTGTAGTGAGACCCCCAGATAGACCATACCTTGCCTTAGATGTCTCCCTGTGTAGGTACCTGTTTCTGCATGCCAGTTTCTCCAGATGTTTGACTCCTTGAAGGCCGACCAAGGGGGTCCTTTCTCCGCCCAGTTGAGGCATCCACACAGGGAGGCCAAACTCCCTCTCTGGCATGCTCAGTGGTTCATGTCACCCAGGCCTATAAGGGTCCCCCAATGTGGGTGTCCAGAGGATTGGCAGCAACTACCAGGTGCATGTTCTCTCCAAGGGTGATCTTGCTTCCCATCAGGGAACCAAAAATGTTGCAGGAAGACAAGGCCCAATGGAGAGAAATAGCACCCAAACACCATGCTTATAAGAGGAAGGGCTTTATTTACCGGCCAGGACCTTACAGCATAGAATTCCAAATGGCTGCACTCCCCAACTGGCTTTGTCTTTCCCTTTTTATCAACAGTCAAAAAGTTCCAACCCACAGGTACCCTTCTCATTGGCCAGTTTGAATCAAGCAGGAGATGCTATTCCAGCCCCTACAGGATTACAGGATTTCATAGAAGTGGAAATTTCCTAGTTCTAGGAAGTTAAGTTTACAAATTCCCAAAAGCTAAGTTACTATGGAGAGAACCCTGCAGGTGTATCCTTGTGGTCTCCTTGAAAAGACCTGTTCTCCTAGACCTCACCCTTCTTGGGTATCCTCTCTCACTATAATTGTAAGTTGACCTTTCAGTGAACCAGATTAAGGGAAAAGGGCAGGTTTCACTGTGATCATTACACAGGTCCCAAGAAGTTAATTTTCCACAAATTCCTAAGAGCTGAGTTGAGAGAGGATCAGAAATGTTGCAGGAAGTTGAAGCCCAATGGAGAGAAAGAGCACCCAAACACCATGTTTAAAGAGAAAGGGCTTTACTTCAGCTGGAGCTGTGGCAGACCTAGAGTCCCAAAATGGCCACACTCCACGACTGTGGCTTCTTTTTATCTTCAGTCTTCTGTTTTCTTTTCATCTTCAGTCAAAAAGTTCCGGCCCACAGGCACCTTTCTCATTGATCAGTTTGAATCAAGTTGGAGAAGTGGGCTCAGGCTTTTACAGAAGTGGAATCTAGCATTAGTTTCCAGGTCCCGGGAAGTTATGTTTCTACAAGTTCATAAGAGCAGAGTCACCATGAGGAGCACCTTGCTTGTGTATCCTTGGGGTCTCCTTGAGAAGACCTCTTTTTTCTTAGACCTCATTTTTTCTGGGTATTCTCTCTCATTAATCTCTTTTGAGACTCCATATGTATTTTAATTTGGGGTCTCACTATTAGGTTGCTCCTGTGAGTCATACTGTTTCATATAGAACGGTATGATACAGCTTTTTTTTTTTTTTTGCCATCTGTACCAATTATCCAGTGTATATCCCTCACTACTAGTGGGAGGAGATAGGGAATAATTAAGCTAACTCTGATGATGACTACTACTCATTCTAGTAAGGTTTTAAATTCTTTTTTTTTTTTT
>NW_003852847.1:3559-10265 GCF_000181295.1 Otolemur garnettii | reverse complement strand
TACTCCTTGGTGTTCATAAGAGTGAACTGAGTATGGTACACAGACTCTTAAGTTTTATCTCAAAGTCAACTTATTAGCCTCTTGTACCAGCATAACAGTGACTGAATGTGTTCTTAGGCACGGGTGCCATCCTTTTGAGGCTGTCAAGTTTCTTAGAGATATAAGCAACTGGTTTCCCCAGGATCCTGCATTCTGGGTGTAGGGAGAATGAAGACTAAAGATCCCATTCTTGGGAAGGGAATGCAGCCCCAGAAAAAGAGGAAAACTAAAAAGTAATCTGAGTGAGTCAGAACAAAGAAAAGTCAGCTAGTTTATCTTTAAGCTAGCCATTGCTAGCAAGCTTCCTGCCTTTTCGGAAATTCTAGCCTGCTGGGGATATAGCTTACAAACACCTCTGCTGAGTCTGCAAGCACTCTGAGGAAAAATGGTCATAGATGTGGCTACGACAAGATGTAGGAAGATACTGGGTTATCTCCTGCCTAGTAAACAGGCAAACCAAATATCTACCCATTGTGAAGATCTGCACTTGCCTAGGTCAGCGATCAAGGAAGTAGCTCGAGCCCTGAGATATGGGCAGAAGAGCTTATATACCTTATTGTAGAGGAAGATCTTGTGTGGTGGTGATGGGCGGAAAATTCCCCCCTCCCACTGATTCCTCTGAGGAGATTAACGCCAGTGGCATTTTACTCCACAGGGAACTAGTGGAGTTTAACACCTCCCTAGAAATCTGTGTGTGTGATCTCAAGCAGAAGGCTTTCCCAGTACAAGGCTCAGATTTCAGATTTCTCAAGGATACACTTAATGTTAATAATAATAACAATAGCAGCTGATATGCTCAATCAGAGAAACTGTTGGCATCGTTGTTGTTCCCTCCCTGATCTTACCCTCTGTGCAAATAGACTTCAATAAAAGCAGAGTGGAGCAAACACTCAGTGCCATTACCATAATCCCACAAAAGGGCAATGGACCCCTGAGCTCCAACTTTTTAAAATTAAATCATAGCTGTGTACATTAATGCAAACATGGGGTACAATGTGCTGGTTTTATATACAATTTGAAATACTTCTATCAAACTGATTAACATCGCCTTCACTGCATTTTCTTAGTTTTTATGTTAAGACATTTATATTCTACACTTAGTAGATTTAACATGTATCCTACAGGTGAAACACCTATATGCCTCTGGCCAAAAAAGCCGCTTGAGAGAGAGCAGTGAAAAGACTTTGTGCAGGCATACTTAAGAAACAGGCAAAATCTCATGTAGCCAGGTTAGTTGCAGGCCTAACATGAACAAGGTTTTGGCTGGAATAGCATTTCCAGACTGTGCTAAGGAATTAAGGTTGACTTTATAAGGCCTATGAGAAAGCCCTTTGGAACACTGGCCAGATACCCATCAGTAACCTTTCCTGATCTGTGGTAAGTGACGAAGGTCGCTTGCTGATGGGTCTGGGAACGGTAATGTCATACAAGTATCTAATGGCACAGATGAAACTTGGGCTCATGAAAGGCTTTTGAGAAGTCCAGTCTGAGAATTCCTTATAAAAGCCTCCAGCAAACCCCCTCCCCCGACTTAAGGCCTACATGGGAGCAGAGGTTTGCACACAAACTCCTATATGCCCAAGAAGTTTCTCTATGCTTTGCTTAAAGATTCAAAGTAACTGCCTCCAAATGGCATGGTCAGTAGAACAGACATTCAAATTGTCTCTTTCCCCCCGTAGCCTCAGGCTTCATCAGATAAGATCAAAGAAAGTAATAACTGACAACATGTTCTTCATTAAGTTATGTTAAACCGGGTTATATTGAAAGGATTATGTTTAAAGGTGTATGTTGGGTGGATTATCAGATTACCAGGGAGGAGCTACTTACAGGATGGGAGGTCTTTATAAGGCCTATGGATCAATGAGTCAATGAGGTAATTACTGCATTGTGCTCATGTACAAAATTCCCTATATAAGCCAATTGCAAATAAAGAAGCTTGCCATTTTGCCTGAGTGAGCAGATGGTCACCTTTATTTAAAATACAATTTCAATAAGCATGCTTATTCTTCACAACATCGTTTTTCTGTGAGACCCTTACAGCAACAGTATCCTTGTAAAATAAACATAGTTATGGTCCCACCAATTACTCTCCCTCTACCCATCCTTCCTCTCCCCTCCCCTCCACTTCCTCTTTCCCATTCATCTTCAGCTATAGTTAGGTTATAGCATTAATATGGAAGTGTGAGTGCTTATAAATTGGTTTCATAGCTGGGCTGAGTACATTGGATACTTTTTCTTCTATTCTTGGGATACTTTGCTAAGAAGAATATGTTCCAGCTCCATTGATGTAAACATAAAAGAGGTAAAGTCTCCACGTTTCTTTAAGGCTATATAATATTCCATGGTGTACATATACCACAATTTATTGATCCATTCGTGGGTCGATGGGCATTTGGGCTTCTTCCATGACTTAGCAATTATGAATTGGACGGCAATAAACATTCTGGTACAAATATCTTTGTTATAAAGTGATTTTTGGTCTTCTGGATATATACCTAGTAGAAGGATTGCAGGATAGAATGGCAGATCTATTTTTAGTTCTCTAAGTGATCTCCAAACATCTTTCCAAAAGGAACATATTAGTTTAAATTCCCACCAGCAGTGCAAAAGTGTTCCCTTTTCTCCATATCCACACCAACATCTAGGGTTTTGGGATTTTGTGATGTGGGCTAATCTTACTGGAGTTAGATGGTATCTCAAAATGGTTTTGATTTGCATTTCTCTGATGATTAAGGATGATGAGCATTTTTTTCATGTGTCTGTAGACCATGCACCTATCTTCTTCAGAGAATTTTCTATTCAAGTCCCTTGTCCACACTGAGATGGGATCACTTGTTTCTTTTCTTGCTAATACATTGTAGTGCCTGTGGCTAAGTGGGTAGGGCACTAGCCCCATATAACAAGGGTGGCGGGTTTGAGCCCAGCCCCAGCCAGCTAAAACAGCAGTGGCAACTGCAACAAAAACAGCCAGGTGTTGTGGAATGTGCCTGTAGTTCCAGCTACTTGGGAGGCTGAGGCAAGAGAATTGCTTAAGCTCAAGAGTTGGAGGTTGCTGTGAGCTGTGATGCCACAGCACTCTACTGAGGGTGACAAAGTGAGACTCTGTGTCTAAATAAATAAATAAATAAACCTTTGTCAGAGAGATATAACCAGCAAATGTCTTCTCTCATTCTGAGAGCTGTCTGCCTGCTTTATGTACTATGTTCTTGACTGTGCACAAGTTCAGATCCCAGTAATGTATTTTTGGTGTTGCTTCAATTGCCTGAGGTGTCCTCCTCATAAAATAGTCTCCCAGGCTGATTTCTTCAAGTGTTTTCCCTGTACTTTCTTCTAGTGTTTTTATAGTTTCATGTCTTAAATTTAAATCTTTTATCCAGTGAGAGTCTATCTTTCTTAGTGGTGAAAGATGTGGGTCCAGTTTCAGTCTTCTACGGGTCACCAGCCAGTTCACCCAGCACCACTTGTTAAATAGGGAATCTTTTCCCCACTGAATGTTTTTGATTGGCTTATCAAAGATCAAATGATGATAAGTGGTTGGGTTCATCTCTTGGTTCTCTATTCTGTTCCATACATCTACCTCTCTGTTTTTATGCCAGTATCATGCTGTTTTGATCACTACCAATTTGTCTGAGGTCTGGTAGTGTGATTCCTCCTGATTTGTTTTATTTCTAAGTAATGTCTTGGCTAATTGAGGTTTTTTCTGACTCCATATAAAATGAAGTATTATTTTTTCAAGGTCTTTATTGTGTGTGTGTGTGTGTGTGTGTGTGAATGTACAGTGGTGGTTTAATAGGGATTGCATTAAAATTGTATTGCTTTGGGTAGTATGGATATTTCAACAATGTTGATTCTTCCCAGCCATGAGCATGGTATGTTTTTCTATTTATTTACATCATCAGCTATTTCTTTCTCAGAGTTTCATAGTTCTCCTTATAGAGACCTTTCACATCCTTTGTTAGGTAAACTCCCAAATATTTCATCTTTTTTGGCACTACTATAAAATGAATAGAGTCCTTGACTGTTTTTTCAGCTTGACTATTGTTGGTATATATAAAGGCTACAAATTTGTGAGTATTGATTTTGCAACCTGAGATGAGTTTTGTAGTTGAATCCCTGGGGTTTTCCAGATATACAATCATACCATCTGTGAAGAGTGAAAGTTTGATCTTATCTGCTCCTATTTGGATAGCCTTGATCACCTTTTCTTGCCTGATTGTGATAGCAAATACTTCCATTACAAAGTTAAAAAGCAGTGGAGACAATGGGCAATCTTGCCTGTTTCCTGATCTGAGTGGAAATGATTTCAATTTAACTCCATTCAATACAATATTGGCTGTGGGTTTGCTGTAGATGGCCTCTATCATTTTAAGAAATGTCTCTTTTATACCTAGTTTTTTTGGCAATTTTTGGCTGGGCCTGGGTTTGAACCCACCATCTCTGGTATATGGGACCAGGGCCCTACTCCTTTGAGCCACAGGCGCTGCCCTATACCTATTTTCTTAAGTGTTGTAATCATAAAAGGATGCTGGATATTATCAAAAGCTTTTCCTGCATCAATTGACAGAATCATATGGTCTTTGTTTTTTATTTTGTTTATGTGATATATTATATTTATAGATTTACATATATTGACTGTATATTGAACCATCCTTGAGAACTTGGGATAAAACCAACTTGGTCATGGTGTATAATTTGATGTGTTGATGGATTCTGTTTGCTAGGATCCTATTGAATATTTTTGCATCTATAATCATTAAAGATATTGGTCTATAATTTTCTTTTCTTCTTGGGTCTTTTCCTGGTTTGGGGATTGAGTGATATTTGCTTCATAGAATGTGTTGGGAAATACACATTTCCTTCTTTTTCTCTGCTTTGGAAAAAATTATGTAATATAGGTACTAATACCTCTTTAAAGGTTTGGTAGAATTCTGATGTGACGCTGTCTGGTCCTGGACTCTTCTTTTTTGGGAGATTTCATATAGTTGATGCTATTTCAGTACTTGATATATGTCTTTTCAACATTTCTAATTCTTTCTGGCTAAGTCTAAGAAAGTGGCATTTTTCCAAGTATTGGTCAATTTCTTTCAGTTTTTGTATTTCTGAGAAGGGAGTTTTTTGTAGTATTCACTAAGAACTTTTTGAATTTCTGAGGTGTCTGTTGTTATTTTGCTTTTGTCCCTTCTGATTGATAAAATTAAGGATTTTAATTTTCTATTTCTGGTTAGGCTTGCCAAGGGTTTATCAATTTTGTTTAATTTTTCAAAAAGCCAACTTGTTGATTCATTAATCTTTTAAATAATTCTTTTGCTTTTTATTTCATTTAGTTTGGCTCTAATTTTGGTTATTTCTTTTATTTTGCTGGGTTTAGGGTTTCAGTGTTCTTCCTTTCCCAGTTGCTTGAGATGTCCCATTAAGTTGTTGACTTCCTCTCTTTCCATTCTCTTAAAGAAGACTTGCAGCAGTATAAATTTCTCTCTTAGGATTGCCTTTGCAGTATCCCAAAGGTTCTGATAATTCCTGTCTTCATTTCGATTCTGTTCCAAAAACGTAATTTCCTTCTTAATTTCATCTTTGACCCAACTATCTTTCAGCATAAGGTTATTTAGTTTTCATATCTTTGTATGAGTATGCAGATTCCTGTTATTGATGAGTTCAACTTTTATTCTGTGATGATCTGAGAAAATACAAGAAATAATTTCTATACTTTTAAATTTGCTGAGGTTAGCCTTGTGACCTAAGATGTGATCAATTTTGGAGGATGTTCCATGGGCTGATGAGAAGAATGTGTATTCAATTTTATTAGGATGAAATGTTCTATAGATGTCTATTAAATTCAGTTGTTGTATGGTTAAGTCCAAAATTTCTTTGCTTAATTTCTTCTTGGAGGATCTATCCATCACTGCCAAAGGGGTGTTAAAATCTCTATTATGGTGCTGGAAGATATCAAATTGTTCATGTCTGTTAGGGTGTTGGTTATAAACTGAGGAGCATTTTGGTTGGGCACTTAAATGTTAATAATTGATATTTCATCATGTTAAGTGTTTCCCTTAACAAATATGAAGTTACCATCCTTGTCTTTCCTTACTTTTGCTCATTTAAAGCCGAATGTATCTACAAAAAAAATTGCAACCTCTGCTTTTTTCTGTTTTCCATTTGTCTAGATTATAGATGTCCATCCCTTCACCCTTAGCCTATATTTATCATTTAAATAAGATGAGAGCCTTATATGCAGCAGATATCTGCCCTGAGTTTTCGTATTCATTCAGCCAACCTGTGCCTTTTAGCAGACAATTTAAGCCGTTCATATTGATAATCCTGGTGTTATTTTGGGTGTCAAGTTTTTCGAAAGACCAGTGGACATTTTTAATCCTTTCACCACTGTGGAAGTTGGGTTTTGATCAATTTTTTCAGAGTGAGTTTACTTTCGTGGTAGAGCATTGTGGTGGTCATTATGGTGGATGGGTCTGAGAATATCTTTAAGAGTTGGTTTAGTTATGCCAAATTTCTTCAACATGTGAATACCATTAATGTATTTGACTTCTCGGGCAGCACCTGTGGCTCAGTGGGTAGGGCGCTGGCCCAATATTCCGAGGATGGTGGGTTCAAACACAGCCCTGGCCAAAATGCAACAAAAAAATAGCCGGGTGTTGTGGAGGGTGCCTATAGT
>NW_003852847.1:0-3435 GCF_000181295.1 Otolemur garnettii | reverse complement strand
AAAAAAAAAAAAAAAGTATTTGATTTCTCCATCATAAATGAAATTCAGTTTAGCTGGATACAGAATTCTGGGCTGACAGCTGTTTTGTTTTAGGAGATTGAAGATCAATGACCATCCTCTTCTGGCTTGAAAAGTTTTAGCAGAAAGATCTGCAGTCATTCTAATATTCCTCCCCTTGTAGGTTATGATTTTCTCATATCTGGCTGCTTTCAGGATTTTCTCTTTCATGTTAACTTTGGCAACATTAATTACAATGTGTCTAGGGGATGCTTTATTTGGATTAAGTTGTGCTGGGGTTCTGAAACTGTCTGCTATCTGAATTTCAGTACCTCTTGCCATTTTTGGAAAGATTTTCTCTAAAATCTCTTGTAGTAGAGCATCTGTGCCTTCACATTCTCATCACCATTAGGAATTCCAATAATGTGAATGTTTGCTTTTTTGGAGTGGTCCCACAACTCTCTCAAGGAATGATCCATCTTTGCTCTCCATTTCTCTTCATTTTGAGCATTTGGGAGCATTCAAAAGCTTTGTCTTCAATGTCCTAGATCCTTTCTTCTGCCTCTTCTGCCTGTTCCATCCTATTACTGAGGGATTCTACCGTATTTCTCATCTCTTTGAGGGATGCAACTTCTTGCCTCAATTTGCTAAAGTCTTTGGTGATTTTATCTTTGAATTCATTGAATTCTTGAGACAACTTTTGAATTGCTCCTTGAACTTCTCATTCCAATTTTATTTCAATTCTGTTAATCTTATTTGCTATACAAATCCTGAATTCAATTTCTGACATCTCAGACATATGTTTATGAATGGGATCTTCTGTTGTATCTGCTTTGTTGTGCCTTGGGGGATTTGATCTACTCTGGTTATTCATGTTGCCTGAGTTTTTCTGCTGATTCCACTCCATGGTTGTTTTTTTTACCATTTGTTTAGAGAGGTTGGTATGGTGGAATTAAATTGAGAGCTCCTGGAGATGTAATTAACCAGCCCTTTAACAGAGTTCTGGGACTGATGACTGTGGCTTTTCCCCTATGGCTTTGCCAAGGTACCGTTCAGTACTATAGCCTGAGACTCTGGGTACCCATTTGGTATGATGGGGCTAGGTGGAACTGTTTTGTATTTAGCTAGACTCTGACCAATCCTAGTGGATCCGTGACTTTGGGTTGAAATCTCAGCTGTGGAGGAATACAAGCAGTTAAGTCACCCTGCCCTCCAATAGCCATAACTGGGAGAGGATAATCAGACCCTCCCTCTACAACATAACCAGGGTATACCCTTGAAGAGTCCCCAGGTGATCGACCCAGATTAAGAGTTCCAAACCAATCATCCCAGTCAGCACAAACACAGATCAAGTGGGAGAGTTCAAAAGGTCTCTAGCAACTAGACAGCAGGGGTCCACTGGCACGTCAAGTGTGACTCACTCTGGTGATCTGTGGAGTCAGAAAGGCCTGTCCAGCAAAAGAATTATTCCAGGGGGTCTGGTGCCTCTTTTCCCAGTTTTTATCACCATCACCCCCAAACACTGGTTCTCCCACAGGGCTGCAGCCCAGCTCTCTCTACTACTCAAGTACACCAGGTATTTGCACCTAAGTCAAAGAGGAGATAATGCCTCCCAGACTGGGCCATCTCACTGTGTGACCTGCAGGTGGGAGGAGTTCAAGCCTGATTCCCTCTAGTGATCAGTGGAAACTGGGGAGTGTTTAACCTGCATTTGTACCCAGCTGGGGGTTACCATGGAAGAGTGTGGTTCTCTCCCTCAGAGACCACCCCTCTGCCTTGGCCACACTCCACCTCTGGAACCCCTGCAGGTCAGGTTAAGTTCCCTCCGTGTTCCACAAAACTGGGGAGATTTCTCTTCCAAATTTGACCCCGTGGGAGGGACCATGGAGCTTCCATCACTGTCAAGGGATGCTGCTGCCACTGTCAGGGGTGATGCTGCCAGTCCAGGGTACTGCTGTGCATGGGTTGCAGGTCGCAGGAGCTGGGCTGGGAGCTGGAGGGCATTGCCACTGACTGAATGGGTTGCAGGTGCCAGGTGGGGAGCCAGAGGGTGGAGTCACTACCACGGGCCACGGGTTGCACGAGCCAGTAGGGGAGCCTTCGGTTGCTGGCTGCATGGGTGGCAGGAGCCAAGTGGAGAGCGGGGATTGGAGCTGCTGGCCACTGGCCACACAGTCTGGGCAGGGATCCAGGGAGCTGGTGGGCAGTGACCCATGGGTAGCAGAAGCAGGTGGGGTGCCGGTGGGTGCCACTGCAGTCCCTGGTGGTCGGTGGCACAGATCCCACAGCTATGATCTTTCCAATATGTGGCAAGTCTCTCTCCCTTTGTGATGCCCCACTTCTATTAAAGTTATAGTTTCAGCACAACTGCACCACAGCCCTTGAGATGCCCCACTCTAGCAAAAATGCACCAGACACTCCAGATTCTGCAGAGGGTAGTCTTCCAGACTGCAAGGAGAGTGGGAAGGAGTGGACTGGGAGTTCAGGAAGGAGGGAGAATATAAGATCAACTTTTGTCCCAGGCAAGAGACTGCCTGGGCTTGCAGTGGTATCTCTCTGTGGAGGGAGTCCAGCACCCAGTTGTTCTCTCCCCTTTGGGGAAACAAAAGGTCTTCTGTTCACTGCTTGCCTCAAGCAGCTCTCATGGGGGGGGGGGAAGGATTCCCATCCTCTTTGGGATGGGTTTTGTACCTGAAATTTGTTTCCTTGGAGTCTCAGCTTGCCTCAGCAGGGTTGATGCAAACCTATCAATCCACTCTCTCAGCTCAGCTCAGCTCCCAATCTTCTGCTTTATTAGGTTGGTTCTATTACTTCTCCCTCTGGATGGGAGCCTCTGCCGAAAGCTGGCTTTAGTCGGCCATCTTGCCTCTCTCCTCTGAGCTCCCACTTTTAATTCTACTATGTCTCATGTCATGTCTCTTTCTCTACCATCATTTCTAACTATATTTCTTCAGTTGGTCGCCACCCGTTTCTAGAGGTCTTAGAGGACCCTTTTCCTGGGGCAGGACACTGACATTCTGCATGTTCTATTTCTTTTTGATATGTACAGTTCAAAAGGCTTAGCCAGGTCAGGGTGGCCTAACACCAGGGCTGCCTGCAGTTCTTCCTTTAGCATCTTAAAGGCTTTTGGTTGGTTGGATTTCTATTCAATTGTCCCTTTCTCTTCCCCCTTTGTGGCTTCATACAACGGTTTGGCCAGTTTGTATATTTCACACACTCTTTCATAGAAATCCTCAGGGCTTTCATCTGGCTTCAGCATGACCTCAGCCACCTTGCATGTATTTGTGGCTTTCTGGCTTTCCTACAATAACAGGGGGCAAGTCAAGTTTGGGTTCAGGGTAAGAGAATTAAATGATTTTCAGTCACCTACAACTATCTACAGGTTCTGAATTTTGAGGAAAAGGTTTGCACAATGAAAACATTAACTTTTTTTTTTTT
>NW_003852846.1:70918-74105 GCF_000181295.1 Otolemur garnettii | reverse complement strand
GGCACAGGCTCTCTGTGGGTCATGGGTGAAGAGTGCTCCTGACACAATTGGGGACTGCCATTTTCCAGAGAAGCTTCTTGCCCCTTCTGTTTTATTCTGCATTTAGAAATGCACTGCTAACAGGGAATCATTTACTTTCTGATGTGATGTTCAGAAGGAGGCCTCCCATTCAGTGACAGTGATGGGAAGATGTGCTCCTATGTGTGTCCTCATGCATCTTGTCTATGCTTCCATGATGGGGGCACAAAAGAGTCTTCCTGCCATTCTTAAATGTCTGTACGGTCTCTGTTGGCTCATGCTTGGTATAAAAGGGAGATTGTCTTAGGGCTCCATATACTTCTTTGCCCACAGGGGAGGACACAGAAGGGGATGACCCAGGCTGGTAACTGAATTTTTTGTTCTAAACAGTCTTCATGAGAGGCTTTAAAAACTTCTTCTGCCAGCTTTGGATATCCTACCTTCAGATTTGTTATTCCCAGGTGTTCCAGTTCTTGGGGACCTAGGCTCAGCCTTGAGGGCATTGAATTATTGCCTGATTTCTAGGTGTTTCAGAGAGTTAGTCCCAGACCTTATCTGAAGACCTGTCTGGGTCACTCAACAGGTGATCTTTTGGGCCATTCTAGAGTCTAAGTTTCTGATTCTTCTCAGCATCCTTTTTCAGTGGAAGCATTTCTGAGCATCTCTCTTGGAAGCTTCCAGTTTGGCTGTATCCAAAATTCCATTGTGAAATGGAGTCCTGTTTTTTTCAGATCAGTGCAAAGAGAAAAATCCCCAAGAAGGATAGGGGTTGGACTGGCTGAGCAATGTGAGTTTTGGAACTGGAGGACCAAATTCCTCCTGGGATTTCTTGATCACAGAGTATAAATCCGACACAATTTCCTGTTCTTTCTGTGACACATTCCAAGCCAGGTGGGAAATGTCAGATGGCCTAAGACACTGTGCCTTATTTGGAGGTTTATGAAAACACATTCCACAGACCCTAATCTGGATAGGGAACCAGGTGATAGGATTGGGAGAGGGGATGGAAATTGAGCCTGAGACTAGACCTTAGTGGGGGATAAGAACTAAGAGATTAGGCAGGGTTTGACGCAGGGAGAACAGTTGGAGAGGTTAATTACTGGGGATCCTTCAGCTATGAAGGCATTTGCTCTATACTCTATGTCATCCTCAAAGGTCTTAGGACATAGGAGCTGCTATCCGTGTGTAGGTCCTCTGGTTTGCCTTTGCTGGTTAACAAAGGAAGGGAAACTGCTAAGTCATGCTTGTTGAGAACTGAAGAATTTACCATATTTTGCCATGTATACTGTGCACCCACGTTTTTGACCCAAACTGTCCGGAAAACACACCTCAGTTCTTGGTCAGAAGAGACACATGTGGGGAGGGCTCACATTCCTCTGTAAACATACAGATTGTGGGCAGCGCCAATGGCTCGAGGAGTAGGGTACCAGCTCTATATGACGTGGGTGGCGGGTTCAAATCCAGCTTCAGCCAAAAACTGAAAAACAAAAAACAAACAAACAAAAAAACCCCATACAGATTGTGCCACCCTTCAGCAGCCACCCATTCTGTGAAGGCTGCCCTTTCCCTTGCTCCTGGGAGCCATTTCTTCCACACTATATCAGGGGCCACACTCAATGCTACCATACATGTGGCCACCAGGACAGGAGCTTCAGAGCTGTTCAACCCAAGGGCAGCCATAATAGTCCTGTAGATCAGCCCAAGGCTCCAGAACCCCTCTGCGCAGGGCTCCCAACCTCCTCTGCGCAGCAACCCCTTGGGCCACAGACTCCACCCACAAAGCCAGGGCCTGCCTCGCCAACCCCACCCCACCCCCCTCCCTTGGTCATGGCACTAGGCGGAGGCCACACTGGCCCACTCCCACCAAATATTGGCTTCTCCTGGGCTAGCACCCTATACACCCAGCATGCCCAGTAGGGAAAGCACAATAGCTTCAGGAGGCCCATTGGACGTCCCCACTCCCAAGCCATACTACCTACATATAATGCACATCCTTGTTTATTGCTCAAAAATTTGAGCAAAAAGGTGCACATTAAGGCAGCGCCTGTGGCTCAAAGGAGTAAGGCACCAGCCCCATATGCTGGAGGTGGTGGGTTCAAACCCAGCCCCAGATAAAAACTGCAAAAAAAAAAAAAAAGAAAGAAAGAAAGAAAGTGCACATTATACATGGCAAAGTTTGATAGTTGGGAGTCTGGCCTAAGTTTCTTTGGGAAAGATCATGTATTCTCTTCCTTCTCCTTCCACATCATAAAATCACCCCAGTTTGTAACTTGTCCCTCCAAGAGGGCCAGAACATCAGAGTTGGGCCAGGAGAGATAACCAGATGTTACACAGTTGGCACCAGCGTCTCTCACAAATGAAGCTTTAGAAGGTGGAGGGCAAGAAACTCAGAAGATGGAGTCTGCCACCAGAATTCTGACACTAATAAGTTTGGAGGGTCAGTGCCTCTGATTGCTGGGACATAGTGAACAGCTTATCTGCACCATCTGGAGAGAATATCTCCAGAAGAAGCTTGGGTAGATGGAAACAGGTTCAGGTTGAGTCACAGCTAGAGTGCCATGTGGTGGTGGTGAAGCAGACTGGGATGGTGGTGCCTCATGATGGACATAGGAATCCGTGGGACCATTGCCTAGGATGAACTTGGTAAGAGATTGACATCTCAGGAAAGGCAGAGATCAAATAACTTGATGGTGTCCAGAGAGAAAATTGCCTCTGATCAAAGAACAAAATCTCCCTGAGCATGTTGGGAGAGGAGAAAAGGCAAGTGTGTAGAAAATCCACTGGGAATGTGGAATCCAAGGGAGGAACAGGCTCTGGGAGCAGAGAGTGACTGAGCGGTGAGGGTACAGTTAAGTCACATAAGGTGTACTCAGGTCAGGAAAGAAAATGGATGGTGAAGGTGAAGAAGGCTTGGGCAGAGAGGCTGGTGTTAATTTTCCTGGGGGGGGGCTTGCTGGGAGTGCAGAGGACAGAGTGGGTGAAGATTGTCTCACGGAAACCACGGGAGTGAACAGGCCTAAGGAGGAGGCAGCATCTTCAGGGACTCACAGGACACCAGTGGCTTGATGCAGTTGTTCCATGACATGTCTCACAAGGGTTCTGGACACATGGCTGATAAATGTGGACAGTATCAAGATGCTGGCCTGGAGGCATTAGAAGACAGGAGGCA
>NW_003852846.1:68523-70809 GCF_000181295.1 Otolemur garnettii | reverse complement strand
TCAACTGTCCCCACCCATGACTTCACAATACCCTCCAGCCAAGGCTGTCACTCACATCCCCATCACATAGCATCCCCATCCCATGGCTACCATGACCATGACCATGGCAGGATGCACTGAATCCCTGACATTATAGAACATGCTTTCAAAAGGGTCCAGGAAACACATGGAAAGATTCATCACCTTTTCAGAGCAGAAAGCAGCTTCCTTCACTCTTCTCTTTAGGTAATTCTCCAAACCTGTGAAACCAGGAGAGTAGGTGATATGTAAGGAAGATAGGAGTACAGGGATGATACTGGAGTCCCTTTAGGGGAGACCCCTGGGTTTTTAAACACTGATGGCACAAAATCAGCGAACAAGGTCAAATGGTCAACAGTAATATTAACAAGGTTCATGTGTACGTGGTTTCATTTATCAAGTACGTTACCCCACCTGCGGCTCAAAACCACCACGTGAAGCTCAGACATCAGTGGTTGCTTCAAAGAGGAAGCTGAGCACCCAGGAAGTCAAAGTGCTGATACACTCAGGAGAAAGATGTGCTGACTCCAGACCAACCTGAAGTCTTTCCCAGACATTTCCCATGGCCACCTATTGAGGAACACCCGGAACCCAGGTCTGTCACTGCTTCTTGCCCACAGATGGTCAGAGCAGAGACTCTGAGAGATGTCTCAGGGCTTATTATGTTCTTATGAGCCTTCCTCAGAGGGCTCTGTTTTCCCAGAGAGATTGTATCTAGCAACTGACATCCTCTGAGAGGGGCCTCATGGATGGACCAGGAAGGCTTACCATTGGAGAGCTCGGTCAAATACACGTGACCTTACCTTTCAATGTTCTACCTTCCTTTCCCCTGTTGGCTCTGCCCTGGTGCTGCAGAGAAAAAAAGGAAAAGTATGAGAGGCTGAGACTCGCTTCTCTCACACCTCTTCCCTAAGAGGCTCAGACATTCGTTATCCATGAATAATGTGCCTCTCCATTTTAACAAATAGAAATGCAATCCTCTTGTCCATGTTTAAATGTGATACATTATTTCCCATTTTCCATCTTTGAAAAACTCAAAGGAGGCTTTTGTGGTTATATCTCTACTTGGTGTTCTCAGAAGTCCTCTTCTCAAGGAGCCACAGAATCAGAAGCCAAAAGTCACATCTGCTCCCTCAGAGGACCCTGTATTCTGAGGACAGAGCTTGGATGATCTGGAAATTGCTCTCCTGGTCAGCTCAACATGAAGGAAGGGTTGACTGAGTGATATGTATTATGAAAAAGCAACAATCAAGTGTCACTTTCTAAATATGCCAATCCAGAACCACAAAGTCTCATGTTTAGGGATTTATCCTGGAAGCCTCCACCACACCTACATAGGAGGCCTATGAGCCTAAGGTGGAAGCCTTCATCCTCCTGAACCCCTAGCCCTATCCAACCTCTCCCCCAGAGGAATGATGCTCAATCACTCTCCAAGCCAATCAGACCCATTTAGATAAATGGGAAGAGGAATGAAAAACAGCAACAAGTCTCTCTTGGGTGTTCCTTACCTTTTGAATGTCTTAGTTTTTCCAGAAGGATGGAGAAAATGCTTTCAACCCAAGGTAGTAGAGGTGCAAAAGGAACAACCCCAAACCAATCAGAAAGGGGAGGAGCAGGTGATATTCAAGAAGCTCAGACTGAACTCAGCCAGGGATGAGTATGGTGGTTCAGAAAACAGAGACTCTTCTGTGCTCTCAGGATAGCAGAGCTGCCTGATGGAAATGAGTGCTGAGTGTGCCCATGCTTGCTGTGGCCCCAGGCCTGCAGCACAGAACAGGAGAGTGACAAAGGGGCGCTGAGGGTGGGAAGGGGAAAATAGGAGGAGGGCGTGGTCACGTCTCCTATACCCCCACCCACCATCGCAGCAGATTCCTCTGCCCCTCCTGGGACCTCTGGGTCCCTCTACTCTTCCCTGCCTTCCCATTTTACAACTTCACCCTTTCTACATACTATATGTTTGCCTCAAAGAAATGTTCTGTTTGTTTTCTTTATAACCCACGTATTACCTGTGTGCCACTTTGCTCTGTGAGCCTTTATTTGCCTTGGACCTTGGAAGTCTGAAACAGCTGGAATTCCTGCTTGTACCCAGATATTTATACTCTTGCGATTATACAGATCTTCAAATCTGTGTTATCTACCAATATTTTTTGCCCTACATGAATACAGATATAAACCTAAAGTTCTATTACACTTATTTTAATTTTTATGAATGTTGAATAGTAATGTTTTCTAGTCAGCCTTTAGTGTTTTCAATCAGAGTAGCTGACT
>NW_003852846.1:65651-68140 GCF_000181295.1 Otolemur garnettii | reverse complement strand
GAAGAGGATGTGGGTGGACATAATATCCATTCCTTGACAAGAGCTCCCAGGCACTGGTCAACTTTTGGAGACCAAGATAAACAACAGGAAGAACTTAGTTCCTTTGAACTCCTTAATCTTTCCCAAATAGGCACACACTGTAGGTTCCCCAAAATCCATGCCCCCAAGACAGCACAGAGAAAAGGCATGGCTCTTAGGAGACATTATTGGGAAGATTCTGTTTATTCTCATTTTAGGGGAGAAAATTTTCCTCTCAGAAAATGCAGAGAAGCAGAGAGACCCAAGTGATCTCAGCAGTGTCAGGGGTGCACAAAGGCAACTGGCCAACTTGAAACCTGCAGGGTATCATGGATGGGGAACAGGCTCTCTGTGGGTCATGGGTGGGGAGTGCTCCTGACACAATTGGGGACTGCCATTTTCCAGAGAAGCTTCTTGCCCCTTCTGTTTTATTCTGCATTTAGAAATGCACTGCTAACAGGGAATCATTTACTTTCTGATGTGATGTTCAGAAGGAGGGCTTCCATTCAGTGACAGTGATGGGAAGATGTGCTCCTATGTGTGTCCTCATGCATCTTGTCTATGCTTCCATGATGGGGGCACCAAAGAGTCTTCCTGCCATTCTTAAATGTCTGTACGGTCTCTGTTGGCTCATGCTTGGTATAAAAGGGAGATTGTCTTAGGGCTCCATATACTTCTTTGCCCACAGGGGAGGACACAGAAGGGGATGACCCAGGCTGGTAACTGAATTTTTTGCTCTAAACATTCTTCATGACAAGCTTGAAAAGCTTCTTATGCCAGCTTTGGAGATCTTACCTTCAGAATTTGTTATTCCCACATGTTCCAGTTCTTGGGGACCTAGGCTCAGCCTTGAGGGCATTGAATTATTGCCTGAGTTCTAGGTCTTTCAGGGAGTTAGTCCCAGACCTTATCTGAAGACCTGTCTGGGTCACTCAACAGGTGATCTTTTGGGCCATTCCTCAGTCTAAGTTCCTGATCTTTCTCAGCATCCTTTTTAAGTGGAAGCATTTCTGAGCATCTCTCTTGGAAGCTTCCAGTTTGGCTGTATCCAAAATTCCATTGTGAAATGGAGTCCTGTTTTTTTCAGTTCAGTGCTAAGAGAAAAATCCCCAAGAAGGATAGAGGTTGGATTGGCTGAGCAATGTGAGTTTTGGAACTGGAGGACCAAATTCCTCCTGGGATTTCTTGATCACAGAGTATAAATCCGACAGAATTTTCTGTTCTTTCTGTGACACATTCCAAGCCAGGTGGGAAATGTCAGATGGCCTAAGACACTGTGCATTATTCAGAGGTTTATGAAAACACACTCCACAGTCCCTAATCTGGATAGGGAATCAGGTGATAGGATTGGGAGAGGGGATGGAAATTGGGCCTGAGACTAGACCTGAGTGGGGGTTAAGGATGGAGAGATTAGGCAGGGTTTGACACAAGGAGAGCAGTTGGAAATGGTTAATTACTGGGGATCCTTCAGCTATGAAGGTATTTATTTGCTCTATACTCTATGTCATCCTCAAAGGTCTTAGGACATAGGAGCTGCTATCCGTGTGTAGGTCCTCTGGTTTGCCTTTGCTGGTTAACAAAGGAAGGGAAACTGCTAAGTCATGCTTGTGGAGAATTGATACTAACATTGTCCCTGAAGAATTTACCATATATTGCCATGTATACTGTGCACCCACTTTTTTGACCCAAACTGTCCGGAAAACACACCTCAGTTCTTGGTCAGAAGAGACACATGTGGGGACGGCTCACATTCCGCTGTAAACGTACAGATTGTGGGCAGCACCTGTGGCTCAAGGAGTAGGGCCCTGGCTCCATATGTCGGGGGTAGCAGGTTGAAATCCAGCCTCAGCCAAAAACTGAAAAACAAAAAACAACAACAAAAAAAACCCATACAGATTGTGCCACCCTTCAGCAGCCACCCACTCTGTGAAGGCTGCCCTTTCCCTTGCTCTTGGGAGCCATTTCTTCCACACTATATCAGGGGCCACACTCAATGCTACCACACATGTGGCCACCAGGACAGGAGCTTCAGAGCTGCTCAACCCAAGGGCAGCCTTAATAGTCCTGTAGATCAGCCCAAGGCTCCAGAACCCCTCTGCGCCAGGCTCCCAACCTCCTCTGTGCAGCAACCCCTTAGGCCACAGACTCCACCCACAAAGCCAGGGCCTGCCGCGCCAGCCCCACCACACCCCCCTCCCTTGGGCATGGCACTAGGCGGAGGCCACGCTGTCCCATTCCCACTAAATTTGGCTTTGCATTGGCTGGCACCCTACACACCCAGCATGCCCATTAGGGAAAGTACAGTGACTGCAGTAGGCCCATTGGACTTCCCACTCCTAAGCCATACTACCTACATATGATGCACATCCTTGTTTATCCCTCAAAAATTTGAGCAAAATCATGCACATTAGGGCAGTGCCTGTGGCTCAAAGGAGTAAGGCACCAGCACCATATGCCGGAGGTGGTGGGTT
>NW_003852846.1:58217-65631 GCF_000181295.1 Otolemur garnettii | reverse complement strand
CTAATAATATATTAGTCAACATTACAAAACTAAAATAAGTATAAATAAATGAATATAATTAAAATTTCAAGTGATATTGGGGGTAAATTTAGAACACTTATTTTTCTGAAGTTAGTGAAACTTAAACTGTACAAGGACTTCAGACATCCTCTATGCACACACACACACACACACATGCACATGTTTTGATGAATGAGTCCAATATTTTCAAATTCAGGAATGAATAGTTCCTCCTTTTACTTCAATCTTCCATTCATTATATTGACCATACATTTTTTTCCTTCTAATCCTACCTAAAGAACAGATAGTCCCAGCCCTCTACATTAATTTCATAACAGGTCTGTGACTCCCCCAAGCCAAGCAACGGTCACAATGTGATAAACTGTTCACTCCCTCAGCCCCTGGTGGCAAGGTAGGACCTATGAGTATCTAACTTTGGGCAAAATCTAGTCTTGAGTCATGTGAACATGATCTTTCCTAAATTCCTTGGCACACACACAAAGCTTGAGAAGATCTGTTCTATATAATTACCCCGCAAAATCCAAATTTCAACTCCTATGCCACAATTTAGTGAGGCTCTTCATGTCAGGTGTACATAATCCCAATATTCCTCCACTTTTTCCTAAACCTTCTTTTGTAAAGTCTTTATCAGATGATAGCTGTCCTCTGAACTGTCTCCCAACTTCTCATGTCTGTCTTAAACTCTGCAGCCCTTCTCTTGCCACCAGCTTCCACTCTCTCCTCTCTTTGATAGGCATCCTCAATCAAATTTTCTTTTAAGAAATAGTTCCTTCTGGAAACTAGGAGACACAGACATCTGTACTTTGGAGGCTCTGCCCTTGACCTCATAATGCAGTTTTAGCAGTACGTCCTACATATTTCAATAGTTATGCAAATGCAAAGAAGAGGTTTTCCTATCCTCAACATCTGTAACTGCCAAGTGGTCTCTGGAACAAATCAGATACTATGGGGAAAACTGCTCATACACATCGTGTTCCTTCTTAACAATGGCATTGTACTGCCTCAGGGATGTGCATTAGTTGGCTGTTCATAAAATCAAAAACTGTACAAAAAAGTCAAACTTTCAACAACTGTGGAATTATTTTACAGTTTCTTATACTCATATCATGGAATATTATATTTTGTTTGTATGTTTTTCTAGACAGAGAGACTCACCCAGGAGTGAAGTGGTACAATCATTACTCACTGTAACCTCAGAATTGTAGGTTCAAGCGATCTTCCTGCCTTGGCCTCCCAACTATCTGGGACTACAAGCATGCATCGGCTCTGATTTCTGTAGAGACAGGGTCTTGCTATGTTTATCTGGCTGGTTTTGACTCATGGTCTCAAGCAACCCTCCTGCCTCAGCCTCCGAAGGAATTAAAGGCATGAACCAGGTGTACATGGCCTGGAATATTACATTCAATGAGATGATGAGAATATAGAAATTTTCAAGTATATTAACTAAAACATAAAATTCAAAATTATATGAAAAATCCAATATTGTGTATATTTTATACACACACACAAAGGTTCAAAATGAAAATGCTAACACATGAGTGTTCATGTTAACTAACTTGATTGTCATGATTATTTCACCATGAAGACATATATCAAAATAGCAAGTTATAAATACATACAATTTTTATTTGTCAAGTGTACCCAAGAAAGCTGAAGAAAATTCAAACTCAGTGATATTTGACAAAATAAACAACTGATTTTAAATGGGCAAAAGATTTAAATGAATGCATCATAAAAGACAAGATCCAAATAATCAACTAGATTATGCAAAGATAGGATGCTCAACCCCATTAACTCAACAGGAAAGGACAAATTAGAACTACAGTGAGTACCACTACATACTGCTCAGATAGCCAAAATGAACACTGACAATACTAAGTGTTGGCAAGAATGCAGAGTAACTGGAAATCTTGTACTTTGCTGGTGGGAATTTATATTGGTAAAACCATTTTGGAAAATTGTTGGGCAGTATCCTTGTATCCCATAATAGAGCATTTCTAGTCCTAGCTGCATACCCAAGAGAATTGAGTGCAGTGACTACCAAAAAACATGTTAAAAAAAAATGTGCATAGCAACTGGACTCAAAATACCCCAAACCAAAAAAAAAAAATAGAAACAAAAATAAATAAATTCTATTAATGAAGAATGAAAAAAGAATTTGCAATTTATTTACATCATAGACAAGAATAGGCATAGTTATATATATATTATATGAAAAATAGGCATAGTTATATATATATTCATCTGAGTATACAACTGTAATAGAAGATGAGGTCCTTGTATTATAGATGTATACTGATGATCACCTCTCATTTTGTGGCTTATCCTTTAAATCTTATCATGAATTTTGTTGAATAAAGTTCTGAATTTTGATAAGACATAATAGACCATTTGTTATTGTGTGTGTGTGCAGCTATGGTCTGTTTAAAAACCTTTGCATAGTCAAGAGGTGGAGCAAGATGGCCAAATAGAACCCTCCAGGGATTGTCCCCCTGCAGGAACATCAAATTGAACAACTAAACACACAGAAAAACATATTCATGAGAACTAAACAACAGACAAGCAATTACAGTACCTAGTTTTACCATCATAACATGGAAAGAGGCACTGAGGAATGTAGCAAAGATGGTTTGCTCTCTCCAATAAACCTCACAACACCTCCACCGTCCCCCAGTGTCAGGCCAGCACTGGGTGGGAGAGAATCTATGTGCTTGGGGAAAGGAGGGCAAAGGACTGTGGGACTTTGCATTGGAACTCAGGGTCACCGTGTCAAAGGGAAACACAACATAGGGTAAAATTCTGTGGCACCCATGAAGGGATCCTTCAGACCAGCTCCAGAGGGAATCTTTCATCCTGGCAGTAGGGACCTGAGTTCCAGGTAGCTCTACAACTGGCTGAGGAAAGTGGCCTGAGCCAGAAATAAATGTGAAATGCAGTCAGGCCACAAGGACTGTAGTCCTTGGCCAAGTCTTAGTGCTGTTCTGAGCTTCCATCCAGTGTTCATGGTGTGCAAATAGCTGGAACATCAGCTGTAGTGGCAAAGGGAGTGCTCATATCACCCCTCCCCCAACTCTAGACAGTGCAGCTCAGGGAGAAGCTCTTTCCACTTGGAAAAAGCAAAAGGAAGAATACAGGGAAGTTTGTCATACATCTTAGGTACCAGTTCAGCCACCATAAAATAAAGTACCACAGAGATGCCTGAAGCCTCTAATTGCAGACTTTAGCTCCTAGATTACATTACGAGATATAACCCTGGACCAGAAGGGAAGTATATAGGTGAAAAGGCTATATGCCTCTGGCCAAAAAAGCTGTTTGAGAGAGAGTAGTGCAAAGGCTTTCTGCAGGCATACTTGTGAGAAACTGAGGCAGAATCCCATATGGCTGGGTTGGTTGAGGTTATAAAAACCACCTGACCTAAGGTCAGCCTGGTTGGTTGTGGGCATAAAATCTCCCTGACTTAAGGCCCACATGGGAGCTGAGGCTTGCAAACAAGTTTCTGTATGTCTTAGGAATTTCCTAACTATGCCTTGCATAAAATTAAAGTAACTACCTACAGATGGTGAGGCCAGGAAGGGCAGGTATTCAATCTATCTTTCTCCCCCAGAGCTTCAGGCTTCATCAGATAGAAACAAAGAAGTAATGGCTAACAACATGTTCTCCATTAAGTTATGTTGAAAGGATTATGTTAGAGGATTGTGTTATAAGGATTATGTTAGGAGGATTATGTTAGATAAAGTAGTATCAGTTAATCTGTAGATTTCTAGGGAGGATCTGATCCTGAGATAGTCACAAAATGTTTAGTCATCAGATGGATTATAGATTGTAATGAATATTAATGAAGTCATTGATGTACAGTGAGTGTGTGCAGAGCTGGCTACTTAAGCCAGGAGAAAATAAAGAAGCTTGCCACACGCCATAAGAGAGCTGTGGTCCCCTTTATTTACATACACAATTTCAATTGTGGGTCTTATGCTCCATGACACCACTTCTCCGTGACACCCTAATGGCAACAGAAGTGCTTCCCTGAAGACAAGAACACAGCCCTGGCAGGATTCACCACCTGCTGACTAAAGACTCCTTGGACCGGCTTGGTGCCCTTAGCACAGTGGTTACAGTGCCAACTACATACACTAAGGGTGGTGGGTTCAAACCTAGCCCAGGCCACCTAAACAACTGCAACAAAAAATAGCTGGGTGTTGTGCTGGGAGTCTGTAGTCACAGCTACTTGGGAGGCTGAGGCAAGAGAATCGCTAAGCCCAAGAGTCTGAGGTTCCTGTGAGCTGTGACACCACAAAAAGAGCCCTTGGGCCTTGAATAAACATTAGCAGTTGCCAGGCTACATAGTCTGGTGTGACAAGAGCAGTGGTGGCCATGGGAAGGACTTGCATCATCGCTCTCCCAATTCCAGGCAGCCCAGCATGGAGAGTTAGACTCCTTCTATTTGGGGGAAAGTGAAGGAAGAGCGTGAAATAGTAATCTGAGCAATTCTCTCCTATCTTACTCAGGCCCACCAAGGTGGTACCACCAGGAGGCTGCAGGAGTCATGGCGTTACTGTGCTGGACTGCCCTTTAGTGCTGACATGGCTGCAGTGACCAGAGACTTAGATCACAACACTCCATTCCTTCTGACTACCAAAAAGAATGGGTACAAATATGCCCAGACTAAAAAGGTTAGAATAAATACCTAACTCTTCAATACCCCGACACCAATAAATATCAAGAACATCTAAGAAAACATAACCTCCTGAAATGAACCTAATAAGGCACCACTGACCAATACCAGAGAGATGGAGATGAATATCTTGTTATACCTCAAGGCCACAGAGATACTATCTTATGATTTCTTCTAGAAGTATTGTTTACCTTTTATATTTAGCTCTATGATCCATCTTAGATTATTTTTGTGTGTGTAAAGTACAATGTTAGAACAAGTTTTTTTTTCTTTTTTATCCCTACAGGTATTCCATTATTTGACATTTCTTTTGCTCCATTGAATTATCATGAAAGTTTTGCTGTTAAATCAACATACTGAGTAGAGAGCGGACTGATGTCTTGACTCTTGTTCTATTTGTCCACACGGTTTTAATTAATACTACATTGTTTAAATTAATACCACACTACTTTAATTAAAAAATTTTTACTTTAATTCTTAAAAACTGGTATTGAGTTTATCAAACATGTTCTTCCCTTCAAAGATTGAGCTTTTGATTCCAAAGTTCAATCTAGTAATAAGTGACATTTTAACAAATTTTGGTATATTTACTCAATTTTTAAATACCTTATATCAATAACTCTAATGAATATTGATGCAAGAATATTCAATAAGATCCTAGAAAACAGAATCCAGCAACACATCAAACAAATTATACATCATGACCAGGTGGATTGCATCTCAGGGTCCCAAGGATGTTTCAATATATGTAAATCTATACATATAATACATCACATAAACGAATTAAAAAACAAAGGTCACATGATTCTCTTAATAGATGGAGGAAAAACTTTTGTGATATCCAGCATTCTTTCTTGATCAGAATGCTTAAGTAAATAGATATAGAAGGAACATTTCTTAAACTGATAGAGGCCATCTACAGCAAACACACAACCAATATTGTATTGAACGGAATAAAATTGAAATCATTTCGAATCAGATCAGGAACCAGGCAAGGTTGCCCATGGTCTCCACTGCTTTTTAACATTGTAATGGAAGTCTTAGCCATCACAATCAGACAAGGTAAGGCAATCAAGGGTATCCAAATAAGATAAGAGGAGATTAAACTCTCACTCTTCAAATATAATCTCATGATTGTATATCTGGAAAACACCAGGAACTCAACTACAAAACTCCTTGAAATGATTAAGAAATACAGCAGCATCTCAGGATACAAAATCAATACTCACAGATCTGTAGCCTTTATATATACCAACAATAGTCAAGGTGAAAAACAACCAAAGACTCTATTCCCTTTACAATAGTGCCAAAGATGGGGGCGGAGCCAAGATGGCTGACTGCAGCCAGCTTTTAACAGAAGCTCCCATCCAGAAGGAGGCTTAAGGGACAGAAGTTTAGCAAGGGAGCTGATGTTTGGAGCAGAGCCAAGAGAGAAGATTGAAGAGTGCACTTCAACCTTCCTGAGGTGAGCTGTGACCCCAGAAATACAATCAAAATGTACAAAATCCACCACCAAGCGGACGGGAGTCCCCTCCTCCACAAGAAGAGCTCGCAGTTTACTCCAAACAAACAAGCGAGCAGAGGAGACAGCATCTCAGGGACGAGAGCAGAGGGAAATAATCATAGCACCAACTTGCTGGCTGCAGAGACTGCAAGTCTGGAAGAGCAGCCGTAAGGATGGGGAGAAGTGATGCTGATGACAGATAAAGTCCTCCGATGGGAAAGAGCCTGGTTTCCACCTGCCATCATGGGTGTGGTTTCTTTGGTGTTTCTGATTATCTACTATCTAGATCCATCTGTTCTGTCTGGTGTTTACTGTTTTGTTATGTTTCCGTGCTTGGCTGACTACCTTGTTCCCATTCTAGCGCCTAGAATTTTTGGCTCCAATAAATGGACTACTGAACAGCAGCAAAGAGTCCATGAAATTTGCAGCAATCTAGTAAAATCTCCACGCAGAGCTGTGGGCTGGTGGAAACGCCTCTTCACACTAAAGGAAGAAAAGCCTAAAATGCACTTCATGACCATGATCATTTCTCTTGCTGCGGTTGTTTGGGTGGGACAACAAGTACATAACCTGCTTCTCACCTACCTGATAGTGACTTTCTTACTGTTGCTTCCTGGACTTAACCAACATGGAATCATCTCAAAGTACATTGGAATGGCCAAAAGGGAGATAAACAAACTTCTCAAACAAAAAGAAGAGAAAAATAATCCATCTGCAATGTTCCGTGTGATAATGGGATGTACATTGTCCTTGGGAACAGTTTCTATTATACTGTCTGGAAACTAAAAGGTTACAGAAGTAGCTCTTTGCCTCTCCCTCATTCTGCCCCTAGATAATAGAAATTCAGACTCACAGTGTATGGCTTTGTGCTAGTGTCTTCTTGTCCAGTGTAGTTGGGTACATTCTCATCCATTGGGCTTAAGTGGACAACTCATTAGCAAGTATGAGTTATTTCGATTTTTCTCACACAGCGTTAATTGAATTCTTAATTTTTTAGACAACTTCATTTAGGAT
Organism: Otolemur garnettii; assembly: GCF_000181295.1. Taxonomy (NCBI): domain Eukaryota; kingdom Metazoa; phylum Chordata; class Mammalia; order Primates; family Galagidae; genus Otolemur; species Otolemur garnettii. Next base: position 58,420 of record NW_003852846.1, on the reverse strand, counting down.
AATATGGTGGTGGACTTTACTTTAGTGTGATTAAAGTGACCTTGGATAATCGTTAGAGCTGATTTTTGCTTTAGTTAGATACAGGGTAGTGGTCTGTGGCCACAGGAAGCTGGTTCTACTGTCTGCTTTCACAGTCTGCTTGAAAAACTGACTTCAGGACCATAGAGACCAGGTTTACCACTTCTGATGAAGAGGCCAATTAC
>NW_003852846.1:54956-56895 GCF_000181295.1 Otolemur garnettii | reverse complement strand
TCTTTGCTGACTGTAGCACAGGAGTGAAGAGAAGAAAGTTGACTCGGAGGAAGCCATACAGGAATAGTGGCATCCCTAGCTGTGAACTGATGCCATGCCAGATAGGCAAGCCCCATCTCTCTGGGCAACCAGAGGTTCCAGACAGTAGCTACAGGCAGAATGGACTTGGTAACTTTTGTAAGTAACCAGACCATTAGGATCAGTCCTCAGTGGGAAATAGCTGAGACGCGGGTGGGCAGAGGCTGGGATTGACACCTGAGTGTAAACTCTAATTGCTTGCTGCCCAGGGTTGATTTCCTTATCAGCTCTAGCAGCCTCTGACTTGCAGAGGAATATAGCCAGGATGGAAGGTGTGGGCTGGAAGTAGAAAACATCCACAGCCTAAATTCTTTCCCTGCTGGACTCTGATTTCCCAGTGACTTCAATAGCCTCTGACTTGCAGAGGAAATTAGCCAGGACAGAAGGTGTGGGGCTGGAACAGAGAGAACTTCCACAGCCTAAATTCTTCCCCTGCCGGACTGGACTCAGATTTCCCAGTGAGCACCTTGCCCTCAGGGGAATACAGCTGAGACAAAGACAGTAGGCGGACAGAGGCAGGGATTGACACCTGAATGTAAACTCTAATTGTTTGCTGCCCAGGGTTGATTTCCTTATCAGCTCTAGCAGCCTCTGACTTGCAGAGAAATTTAGCCGGGACAGAAGGCAAGGGGCTGGAACTGAGAGAACTTTCACAGCCTAATTTAAACATGCAAGTCCCCCCTGCCAGGCTCAGATTTCTGGGTGACTCTGGCAGTCATAAACCCTAGGAACAGTTGCCTACTGGAGTGAATAGGGTCACAGACCTGGGGGATTATGAGTGACTGGGTACAAGATGGGGAAGGGAACTTCCCAGACTAATTCATTTGCTAGGTGGGTCCCTTTGCCCTCACGGAGCACTAGAGCAAGTTATATCTGAGCTTCACACAGATCCCGCTCATCTAGTTGACAGAGACATTTGAACTCTTCCACCTGAAACTGGTATTGACTGGTACAACTGATTTGGACCCCTTAAACCGGGCAGACCACCCAGGGACTATTCAAAGGGGCACCCTGGGTGTATGGTTGAGAGAAGGTTTGATTTTCCTTGCCCAATTGTTGTTTGTGGGGGCTGGGGTGACTTAATTGCTGGTATTTCTCCACAGCAGAGACTTCAACCAAGAGAAACTGAACCACTAGGGTAGGACAGAGAACAGCTGAAAATAAGACAGAGCCACTTAGCCACACCACAACAAGTAGGTCCCCAGTCTCTTAGGCCGTAATAACGTACGGGTCCTTGACAAACCTCAAGGGGAAAAGCCAAACGGGGTAAAATAATCATGGGGTGGAATCAGCAGAAAAGCTCTGGTAATATGAATAACCAGAGTAGACCACCCCCCCCAAGAAAGGATGTGGCTGGTAATATGAATAACCAGGGTAGGTCAACGCCGCCCCCCAAGAAAGGATGTGGCAGATGAAACTGAAGATCCCCTTTATAAACAGGTGGCTGAGATGTCAGAAATCGATTTCAGAATTTGGATTGCAAATAAGATTAATAGAATAGAGGTAAAGATAGAACTAAAAATTCAAGGACCATTCCAAAAATTCACTCAGGAATTCAAAGACAAAACCACCAATGATTTTGAAACATTAAAGCAAGAGATAGCAGCCCTCAAATATCTGAAAAATACAGTAGAATCTCTTGGTAACAGAGTCCAGGAGGCTGAAGAAAGGATCTCAGACATAGAAAGAAAAGCTTCTCAATATGTCCAAGTGTCCAAAGAGGATCAGAAATGGAAGGCAAAAACATATCATTCTCTCTGAGAGCTCTGGGATAATTAGAAGAAAACTAACATTCGCCTTATAGGAATCCCTGAAGGTGACAAAGTAGCTTCGCAAAACACAGAGGCTCTTCTTTATGAAA
>NW_003852846.1:20044-25984 GCF_000181295.1 Otolemur garnettii | reverse complement strand
AGTTTCTGAGTTACTTTACTTTTGTGGTGGAGGATTTCACTGGTCATTATGTAAAATAAGTTTGAGAATTTCCTGGAGAGCTGGTTTAGTTATGGCAAATTTCTTCAACATGTGAATGTTGTTAACGTATTTAATTTCTCCATCATAGATGAAACTCAGTTTAGCTGGATACAGGATCCTGGGTTGAAAGTTATTTTGTTTTAGGAGATTAAAATTTGATGACCATCCTCTTCTAGCCTGAAAGGTTTCAGCCAAGAGATTTGCAGTCAACCTAATACTTTTCCCCTTTTAGGTTATGGTTTTCTTACGTCTGACTGCTTTCAGAATTTTCTCTTTCATCTTAAATTTAGTGAAGTTAATTATGATGTGCCTGGGGGATGTCATGTTTGGGTTGAGTTGTGCTGGGGTTCTGAAACTATCTGCTATCTGAATTTCAGAATCTCTTAGCATGTCTGGAAAGTTATCTTTCATAATTTCATGAAGAAGAACCTCTGTATTTTGTGAAGCAACTTCATCACCTTCAGGGATTTCTATAAAGTGAATATTTGTTTTCTTCGAATTATCCGAGAGCTCTCTGAAAGAAAGATCCATTTTTGTTCTCCTTTCCTTTTGATCTTTGCACTCTTGGGCTTCTTCAAAAGCTTTGTCTTCAATGTCAGAGATCCTTTCTTCTGCCTGTTCCACTCTGTTACTGAGGGATTCCACTGTATCTTTCAGATCCTTGAGGGCTGCAACCTCTTGTGTCAGTATTTCAAATTCTTTGGTCATTTTATCTTTGAAATCATTGAATTCTTGAAACATCTTTTGAACAATTTCTTGAGATATCTTTTGAATAATTTCTTCAAATTCTGATTCCCTTCTTTCTTTCATTCTGTTAATCTCATTTGCTATCCAAATTCTGAACTTGATTTCTGACATCTCAGCCATCTGTTTATGGATGGGATTGCATCTGCCCTATTTTTCCTTGGGAGAGTTGATCTACTCTGGTTATTCAAGTCATCAGAGTTTTTCTGCTGATTCTGACCCATGCTGAGTTTACCTTGTTTGGAGGCCTTATCAGAACTGTTCAGTTGGTGACTTCTTCTGGTTGCCCAGAGTGACAGGAAGAGAGTGCTGTTTTCTCCCAGTTCTCGGGTGCTATGGCAACCAGGGCACAGTGAAATGGCAGCAGCCACATGGGAGTGTGTGTAGCTGTATTAGACCTCATTCAGCCTGTCTGGGCGACCAGGGGGCAGGAGACCAGCAGCAGACAGATCAGTCCTAGTCTGGCCGTGCCGGGGCACCTGGTGGAACAGGGGAGCTGTAGCAGCCGGGGCAGGGGAATGGCAGCGGTAGCACAGGGCACTCAAGCGGTCAGATCTTTCCTAGTTCACCCCCACCAGAGTAGCTGGGGGGGGAGCAGAGAACTCCTTCACCCCTGCCAGCTGGATGCATGCCACACTAGCAAGCTGATCTGTGCCCTCCCAGCATGGCAGCCCAGAGCAGGGAACTCCTCCACCTCTGCCTGTGGGACACACGTGGCTCTAGCAAATAGTTCTGGGCCCTCCCAGTGTGGTAGACTCCTCCACCACCAACTGCAGAGCTCGCATGGCTCTAGCAAGCAGTCCTAGGCCCATCCAGCACAGGTGCCTGGAGCAGGGAACTCCTCAGCTGGCTGCTGTGGGGTTTGCATGTTCTCTAGCAAGCTGTTTTGGGGCTGCCTAGAACGAAGGACTCCTCTGCCACTGCCCGTGGGAAACCTGTGGCACTAGCAAGTAGTTCTGGGCCTGCCGAGAACAGGAGCGTGGGGCTGAGATCTCCTCTGCTGCCTGTGAGATGTGCAACTCTAGCAAGCAGTTCTGGGCCTGCCAAAAGTGGGGGACTCCTCTGCCACCGACTGTGGGGTGCACAGCTCTAGCAAGCATTTCTGGGCCCACCCAAAGTTGGGGACTCCTTTGCCACCACCCACAGGGTGCACAAGGCTCTAGCAAGTAGTTCTGTGCCTGCTCAGAGCAGGGGAATCCTCTGCGACCACCCGCCACCTGCAGGAGGCGTGCAGCTCTAGCAAGCAGTTCTAGGCCCACCCAAAGCCCTGGAGCGGGGATCTCCTCTGCCACCTATGGGGTGCATGGCTCTAGCAAGCAGTTCTGGGAATTCCCAGAGTGGGGGACCCCTCTGCCACTGCCTGCGGGGGTGCACAAAGCTCTAGCAATCAGTTCTGTGCCTGCACAGAGCACAGAACTCCTCTGTGACCACCTGCCGCCCACAGGGGGCGTGCAGCTCTAGCAAGCAGTTCTGGGTCTGCCCAGAGTCCTGGGGCAGGAAACTCCTCTGCTGCCCATGGGATGCACAGCTCTAGCAAGCAGTTCTGGGCCCTCACAGAGTGGGGGATTCCTCCACTGCTGCCCATGGGGTGCGCAAGGCTCTAGGAAGTAGTTCTATGCCTGCCCAGAGCAAGGGACTCCTCTGCAGCCACTCGCAGCCTGCAGGAAGTGTGCAGCTCTAGCAAGCAGTTCTGAGGCATGCTTTGTACCTGTATTTTGTGTTCTTAAATGCTCTTCCTTGGATTTACAGCTTGCTGAATTTCTTTCTGGGCTCAGCTCCCCACCTTTGGCTTCATAGATTCTGATTCCATCTAGTTTTTTTTCCTTTGCTCAGGAGCCTCTGCCCAGGGTTGCTACCAGTCGGCCATCTTCCCAGAATCCCTCGTGACCTTCTCATGTCCCTTACTGGAAGAAGAAATATCCCAGATTTTAAATCCATGCTCAGTATAGTATTTGCAGAAGCAAATGTTCACAATTTACCCATGGGATAAATTCCCAATTCACGACATAATAGGTCCTTGAAATGTACTTGGCCTATTGCTAATGCCTTCTGATCAATTACAATATAAGCTATAAAAATACTGCAATAATAAGTTGTCACATACATGTTCTGAATAATCTAGTGACTATTCTTTTTCGAAACATAGTTTCACTTTGTTGCCCTTGGCAGAGTGCCATGGCATCATATCTCACAGCACCCTCAGACTCTTGGACTCAAGTGAACCTTTTGCCTCACCTCCTAGGTAGCTGGGACTACAGGCACCTGCCACAATATCCAGCTAGTTTTCCTACTTTTAGTCGACATGGTTTCTCATTCTTGCTCAGGTTGGTCTCAAACCCCTAAGCTCAAGTGATATGCCTGCTTCAGCCTCCCATAGTGATAGGATTATAGGCAGGAGCCACCATGCCTGGTTTAATGTAGTAACTATTCTGAAAAAAAAAAAAAAAAGACTTACCTTCTACCAAAATTCAGGGGCTGACACTTGATATGTTTCCCAGGTGGGCTGCTGTTTCCATCTTTTCTTGATTGGAGTAGGAATCATTCCATTTTGGTCTTTGCTATTTTCATGCATTGTAAACCAGAAAATAGAGTCCTATGCTGGTTCTATGTTTTTACTTCATCGCCAGGCTTCCTGGGACCTTGAGTTATTCTTCTTGGGGCAGATCCCCTTGGTCCCATTTTCCACTCCAATGCAGTGAGGTGCCTGATGCTGTGTTGCATTAGATCCCACTGTGCCAGGCTCAGGGAGCATGCTGTCTAATCAAAGTCCTTGGTTCTGTCTACCAGGTGAAGTCAGAGTTTCTGTGCTTTCCTACATTGTGTGGTATGAAGAACATATTTCCTTAACCCACTCCTTTCATCTGGAGAAGTGAAGTTGGGCCCTGGTTCAGGAGTCAGTTTCTACTAGAGAGCTAGTCTCTGTAGCAGCCCCAGTGTTGTAGGTGTCTTTCAGATAAAAGAATTCTTCTACATCTTGAGCCCAAAACGGCCCATCTCACTCCTTGTACTGTTCAAAGTCCAAGAAGGTTATATAATAACATTTTTGCAGAACCCAGGGCTTCAGTGAGTTCTGAAGTGGAGTTTTACATAGGCAATGCTCATCACTATTTTTTACTATGCAGCCAGCTATCTCTAGTTTGCTGAAGGTCAGAAAATCCATCAATCTACAGTTGTAAGGGAAAACCCAAATATATGTTGCAGATTTAACCACAATTCTTTCTAAGGTATAAGAAGTAAAATGAGAAGCTTTTGCTTCAAATTTCATAATCTGACATTATTATCATGCTGATGAAAACTATACATTTTTCTCTCCATACACTTTGTGGTCACAAAAGTATAAAAATCCTAGACTGAAAATTGGTAAAAATGAAATATTCATTCATGTCAGCCTGTGCCATGGCAGCAGCCATCTAGACCTCAAGTGTGCCAGCTAAATCTTGGAAGAGTAGGGGAACCAAGAAACCAGGATTTTGTCTAACACTAAGACTTTTTGGTCCTTTTTGACCACTCTTTTTGACTGATATCTCAAATTAGGTCATCAGTGGCTTATACATTACTTGGAAACCCTTTCCAAGCCTCTTAATATATACACATCTTCCACTCCCATTTCTTTTTCCAATTGACATTGGACCTCATTGTTTTTATAACATAATAAGCATTTTTCCCAAGGTTATGCCTAACCTTAGCCTATGTATTCTATAACATAAACAGAATGGCATTATAAAGGAAAACTTTACACTTTTATCTGCAGAGAATGTGATTAATCAATAAAATATGTGTAAAACTTCTATAAATTTCCATTAAATGTAATTTAGTCTTTAGAAAATACAATCACTTTTTCCTCACTCCCAGAGTTCATGAACTACAATAGGACATCCTTTTAAATTAAAAAAACCCAAGGGAAAATGAAAATACAAATGTTTTATGTGTATTCTTAACTGATTAACTCTTTACACTGAATAATGTGAATTTACTGCAAACCACAAAACACTTTATATGGCATAATCCTTACTCCAGCCTAAGAGCTGAGACTATCCTCATTTTACAGAAATAGAACTGAGACATGAAGAGATGAAATCATTACCTGTACCTTAATTGTTAGGAATTGTCAGCAGGGAGACTATCCTGACCCTTTGAGTCTAGAGTTTATTCTCATAGCCACCGTCCACCCCAAATAGTCAGTATTTTTGTACTACAATTTCACAAAGAAGAGATCTGAGATTTATACGTGATAATTATTAAAAACATATCTCCTGGTTCATAGGAAATGATTATAAAATTCTTTTTTTATTTTTTATTAAATCATAGCTGTGTACATTAATACTATCATGGGGTACAGTGTGTTGTTTCTGTTTACAATTTGAGATACTTGGATTATAAAATTCTTAAGACACTTTCTTTCTCTGCCTTTCTTTGATTTTCCCAGCCTCAGGTATAGCTCCTCATATTCATGTTGAACCTAGGAGCACCGGAGGCATTAAACTGATTTGCAAATCCACGGAGTGGTACCCAGAGCCTGAGGTCCAGTGGAGGGACCCAAAAGGACAGCCTTTGATACCGGAAACTGAGACAATGACAAAAGAAGAAAATGGCCTGATTCTTGTGGAATCATATATCACAGTGGATGAAACATCAGGAGAAAATCTGTCCTGTTTCATCAAGAACCCAGTCCTGAATGTGGAGAAGGAGGCATACCTGTCCATTGCACGTGAGTTCTCTTCAAATTCAGCATTCTGAGGTGTCACTGTTCATCAAGAAGGTATGGCTGGCAAAGACCCATGATCAAGAGACCTAGGCAAATATTTTAGTTTATTTACTTGTATATCCTATGTGGAGAGCTATAAAATATACCTGTTTTTTCTGGGCACAATAGCTCATCCTATAACCCCAGCACTCTGAGAGGCTGAGGTGGGTAGATTGCTTGAGCTCAGGATTTTGAGACCACCCTAGGCAAGAGTGAGAGCCATCTCTAAAAGTAGCTGGGCATTGTTGTGGTCTCCTGTGATCCAAGCTACTCAGGAGGCTGAGAAAAGAAGGATCATTTTAGCCCAGGAGTTTGAGGTTGCTGTGAGCTATGATGTCATAGTATTCTACTGAGGGTGACAAAGCGAGATGCTGTCTCAAAAAAAAAAAAAA
>NW_003852846.1:10557-19784 GCF_000181295.1 Otolemur garnettii | reverse complement strand
TCCATCTGTCAAAGTGAGTTTGAAATCTGGTAAACATTGATGACTATCAGCTTTGTGACCCAGGAGAAATATTGATATTCCTGTGCCTGATTGTTGGCAGACTTTCTTTCTGCAGTGGGTCTTTGAAGTCATATCCAGGACAGGACAGAATTTATTAGACAGAAAAAAATACAGAAGGAATGAAGAGTGACAGATCCTCTGGCTGGGGGCTGGAGTTGGGGGAGTCCCAAGTGGGATATCCCTTCTGGGTGTGAGGCTACTCCAGATGTGAACGAAAGGAAATGGAGTCCAGGTTCTGTGTGGGCACATGGTCATTTATTCACTCAGGTGTGAATGAGCTGAGTTCTAAAGGCAAGTCAGTGTGAAGGGCAAGGCAGAATGAGAATATAAGGGTCAGTTTTTCCCTGATGGTGCACTCATCTCTTTCTGGGCAGGACTTGTGCACTCGGCCCTATGGTGGGCCTTTGTGTTCAGTTCTATTTTGGGGGGAATTTGCGCTCAGCCCTATTATCCCAGTCTTATTAGTCTATTATGAGGATTCAGGATGATGGAAATGGTATGTCTTTGACTGCTTCTTGCAGATTGAGGGTCGTAGTGGACTGCCTATAAAGGACAAAAAGGGAGCAAGGAGGGGGTGGTAATCCCAGGTGGTATTCCCAGGTGGTATTCCCAGGTGGTGTTCCCAGGTGGTATTCCCAGGAACATTCCCAGGTCTCCAGTCTGAACTGTTTCATATCCATGTAGGGCAAGAATATGAGCAGTTGTTACATGAGTGACTGCCTGGTCAATAAATCAGGAGATGACAAAGAGGATTACTGGTCCAAAACTGAGAATGAGAAAGAGCATAATCTTGTGGTCCTAAAATAGGAATTAACCACAGAGGTCAGGAATCAAGTAAGCACCAGGGATTAGATGGTTAAAGATTTGTTTTTCTCTGTTTGATTTGTTCTCAGAGTTCCTGTACTTTGCCTGTGTTCATTCCTCACCAGTTGACAAAGAAACAACATTCTTCTCCCAGAAAAAGTCATGTGCCTCCTTTTTCTGCTTTAAGTAAATCGAAGGCTTACTGATTTTGGAGGACTACTGCAGCTAAAGAATTAATTTGGGATTATAGGGTAACTAAAGAGTCAACTACCTTTTCCATATCTTCATGTAGTTCTAGGGAAGAGTTGGTAGTAAAAGTGAGTTAATGCCTGCAATGCCTGTGCCAAGTCCAGCCACCATGCCTGTTCTGAGGAGTATAGGGAAGAAGAAGGTTCTTTTTTATCTGGAAGTAGGAGGATGCATCAGGGCCTGAGTTACAGATTAGTCCTTCACCAAAGAGACTTGGGGGGTGAGGAAAACTTGGGTGCAAAGACCAGAGTGGTTTGTGGGTGTAGGCACCAATAGATGGAGCAGCCACAGAGGTAAAATATTCTCCAAGGGCACAGGAGAAGTTCCAGGGGTCCTCAAACTTTTTAAACAAGGGGCCAGTTCACTGTCCCACAAACGGTTGGAAGGCCAGACTATAGTTTAAAAGGACAGTCAGTGGCAGCAAAAACACCCGGTGGGCCGGATAAATGTCCTCAGCAGGCCGCATGTGGCCCGCGGGCTGTAGTTTGTAGCGGGCTGACAGACAATGGTGAAGTTGACTTCAGGAACAGAGATCAGTTTTTTTTAAATCTCCTTTACTGGTGATATTGAAGCAAGTTAAACTGGCAGAGACTAAGGAGAGAAAGCCCATAGTTTGGGGGTGGGACAGAGTTGTATTATTTTCTGTCAGAATGGAAGAGTTATATTTGTTGCTTATAGGTATGGGATGGAAAAGATTTTGGTATAAAGAAAGGCATATCCAGCATCCTGGATTGGAAGAGAGGAAGAGTTCAGGGCAGCTGAAAGTAGGTGTTTAAAAGCTAGGGAATAAGGGAATATTGTTGTAGAACTTACAGGACAGTGAAGTCTAATCCTTTATAGGGCCGAAGGGTTGTACTGGAAGAGAGGAGGTTTTTTTATGAGTTGTCCTATTTCTTGCTGATGTGCTATGTCCTGGGATCCTCCTCTATCTGATAATATTATATGCACGAGGTACATATAGTAGACAGTAGTCCTGACTTCACCTCTGGGGCATCCAGTGCCCGTTATTTTGCTAGTTCAGTACCTCTTTCCTCCATAAGAACATCTAGAGGCTTGGGTAACATCATAACCGTGCATTGGCATGTAAGTGTGGCTAGTGACAGAGGGGGCCTGAAGTAAGAATCAGGCATAGTTGACATGAGAATAGGAGTTGGTAAGGTATTCATGGAGATGCAAGGTTTGGTTGGTAAGACAACCTGTTGGGGTTGATGGGTAGGGGAGAAGGGCCAGGAATGACAGGAGTAGGAAGAGAAAAAATTGGATTTCCACAGGGGGAAAGTTTTGGAAGGCATCTTATAGCCAAAGATCTTTAAAAGCATCAAAGTGGTCATCCCAGGTTTGAAAGTGTGGGAGTAGCCAGGCATCTTGGGAAAAGTTATGGAGAAAAGGGAAGAAGCAGGGAGGAATGTTACAAATTTGTGGGGACATGGACTCTTTGGGGATCCTGGTGAGTTTTAAGAGGTGAGGGACAGTACTTGCCATTTCCAGTGCGGGTTTTCCAGTGTTGAAAGTTTTTCTGTAGGACACAAGGGCATTGAACTGTCTATTTGGCTTCTATATCAGCTTTTTGGTTGCCTATGGGAATTGGATCTGTTTTATGATAGTGGTCTTTACAGTGGATGCTGGCCACTTCCTTTGGAAAAGTGGCCCAATTCTTGAGGTTTTAATTGAATGTGGCATTGACAAAAGAGGATCTTGCATGATAAAGAATCCTCTTCCTTGCCATGTGGCTGCATGGTGATGGATTATGTGCAAAGTGTACTTAGAATCTGTGTATATGTTAATGGAGTGGCCTTGTGCACGTTATAAGGCTTTAGTGAGTTTCTGTTCAAGTCTCTTGCCCACTTATAAATGGACTTCTTTGCTGTTTTCTTGGGTTTTTCTTTGTTTTGTTTTGTTTTTTGAAACAGAGTCTCACACTACCCTCCTGGGTAGTTTTCTGGCATTATAACTCATAGCAACCTCAAACTCTTGGGCTCAAGTGATCCTCTTGCCTCAGCCTCCCAAGTAGCTGGGACTACAGGCACCCACCACAACACCTGGTTATTTTCATAGATGGGGTCTTTCTCTTGCTCAGACTTGTCTTGAATTCCTGTGCTCAGAAAATCTACCAGTCTCAGCCTCCCATGGTGTTAGGATTATGGGTGTGAGCCACTGCACGCAGCCTGTGTTTTCTTGTGGTTTGATTTGAGTTTTCTGTAGATTCTAATTATCAACACATTGTGAGATTCATAGAATGCAAATATCTTCTGTAGAGATCCTTTGCATCCTTTGTTAGATATATTCCCAGGGGTATTGATTAGTAGAAGTGATCTTGTGGGAAGAAGATATATGGCAAAGCCTACCTTGGCAGTGGAGTCAGCAGTGGGTCTTGGAGAACTGCCATCAATAAACTAGGTGTCTTCAGGATTAGGTAAGGGAAAGAAGGAGATGTTAGAAAACGGGTGTAGTGTTACCATGACTAAAGGTCAGCAATCATGGAATGAGTTCTGAAAAGTGTGCGAGTCATGTGAGTGGAGGGGAGCAAATGGAGATGAAGGGTTATATGTGGGGCCAGGGAGAAAGTGGAGGTTAGTGTTTTCTATAAAGAAGATTAGGAGGTGGGGTTAAATGAGGTGCAGAAAGTAAAGATAATAAGTGTTGGTGTTTTACATGGATGGAATGTTATGAGGGGTAAGTAGACATGTGGGGACATGATGGGTAAGTTTCTTGGCCTCTAGTAAAAGGATGGACATGGTTGCCACAGCTTCTTGGCAAGGGGGCCAGCCCAGGATTGTGAATTCTCTTTGTTTTGAGAGGAATGCTATTAGAAGGTCATTATTGTCAGGTTTCTGTGTTAGGACTCCTACTGCCCATCCTTGGTGGTCTGACACTGAGAGGTAAAATGGATAGTGGACATCAGGGAGATTGAGGAAGTGTTTTCAGAACAGGGAGGATTATAGGGAGAGGAAGGAACTTGACCAAAGATGGTGCAGGTCTAGGTGGTCCGTTGAGGGGTCTTTAGCAATGATGTATAGAGGTTTAGCTGAGGCCTTGAAGTTGGGAATCCAGGCTTTAAAATACCCTACAACCCCCAGGAAGAAGAGATCATTTTTTGTTAGGAGAAGGGGTATGGAGTAGATGGCCTGAATGTAGTCAGAGGGAATGAGTTTTTCTCATTCCTACAACAGCAAGAGTGGTATTGGACAGAGGAGAGGTTGACCATGCTTGGAAGGGGACACTCTATACACCTTGGTGGCAAGGAAAGGGAGTAGGTGAATGGTGTCTTGTTGGGAAGCACTAGGGGAGTGGCTACATAAGAAAAGGTCATCTATGTACTGAAGAACTCAGGAATTTTCTGGTAAAGTTAACTGCTTCAGGTCGACCTGAAGTTCCTGACCAAAGTAATGAGGACTGTCTCTAAATCCTTGTGTGAGAACTGTCTAGGTGAGTTGTTGGCTGGTGGAGAAATCACAGTCAGTTCAGGTGAAGGCAAAGAAGGGTTGGGAGAAGTCATGGATGGGTATGGTAAAAAAAGGTATCTTTGAGATCTAAAACTGTATAATGGGAGGTATTGGAAGGAATGGTAGATGGGTGGGTATAGGAATTAGGGGCTACTGTGTGAATAGAGTGAACAATTTCCATGATGGCCCATAAATTTTGCATTAACTTATATGAATCATTGAGTTTTTATTAAGCCATTGAAGGAGGAAAGTGCTGTAGGGGGAGTTAGTTGAATTGAGAATACCGGCCAAGAGCAGGTTGAGGATAATAAGTTCTTTAATGCCCCTCAGGGATGCCATGGGGAATAGGTATTGTTTAAGGAAAGGATATGAAAGTTGGGGTTCAGAAGGCATTGAGAACGGGTGAATGATGGAAGGATATAGAAGGAAGAGAGGTATCCACACAATGAGGTCTATGGGAAATTTGGATTAAGAAAAGGGAGGGATTTTAGGGGAGGGATTAGAGATGAGTAGGATGGGTAGTGAGAGCTGGGAGTCAGGGTATTGTCAGGGTTGCTTGTAATTTTGAGAGGATATCATTACCTAGTAGGAGATGCTGCATGAGGGAATTATAAGAAACGAATGTAAAAAGAGTGTCCAGAAAGTGAGTTCCACATGGGTGGGGCAGCATGAAGGTGCAGCAAATTGTTGTTAATACCCACCACTGAGATTTCTGTTTTTTGTAATGGACCCTTGAAAGAGAGTAGGGTGTAGTGAGGGGCCCTAGTATCAAAAAAGAGATTTATATACCTTCTAGTAGCAGAGTTACCATGAGTTCAGTTTTAGTGATTGTTCAAGGGGCCTCTGCACCACCAGGACCCATCAATCTTCCATGGCCAAGGTCAAGAAATTGGGGTATTCATTCTGGTTCTGAGAGTGACTGCAGACTGGATCATCAGAAAGACCTGAGGAGTCAGACTTCCACTGAGGACCTCCACAGGCTGGACTTGGATTGGAGGGATGTTGGATTTGGGCATTTCCTGGCCCAGTGGCCAGTTTTTATACACTTAAAACATGGTTTGGGGGGGGAGGCTTTCTTTTTCCAGATTGTCTGGAGAAGTTTCAAGAACTAGGTGGGGCTTGTCTAATGGCAGAAGCTAATAACTGGAACACTGATAGGTGCTGCCGTTTAGAGTCTTCTTTCTTATGGAAGACCTTGAAGGCCAGGTCAATGGAATCTCAATGGGGATTTGAGGGCCCTGGGGGGGATTTTTGAAGTCTTCTCCAGATGTACAGATTGGGTACAGATTGGGAGATAAAATGCATGTTGATAATGAGCCTGCCCTTGTTGCTCTGTGGTGATAAGGCAGTATAGTGATGGAGGGCTTCATTAAGATAGGCTAAAAAACTGGGCAGGATTTTCATCCAATTTCTGGTTTTTTGTTTGTCTGTTTGTTTGTTTGTTTGTTTTAGTTTATCATAATTGACTACCTCATGGGTTGCTTTTCTAAGTCTCTCTAAGAGACACTGGGCCATGTGTTTATGGAGGAGGACTCCAGGAACATCAGTTTGGTAATTCCAATTGGAGTCTTCCTGGAGGGTGGCCCTAGCACCCTCTGATTGCTTTGGTCTGTTCTTTGTAGATCTCTGACATGGACCTGGGCCTGGGTCCAGACCTATTCCTTCTCCTCTGAAGTTAGGGTGGGGGTGAGTATAACAGGACAGATCATACTATTGAGTTAGATATATGAATACTTGAGTGTATTTTGTGGGATCTGTGGAGAATGAACCTAGTTTCTGACTTATGCGGGACAGGTCTGAGAGAGAAAAGAGGACATGAACCCTGTGATACCTTCTGTTCCCACAACTTCTTGGAGGGGGTACAGAGGTTGTGGTGGTCCAGAAGTGGAAGGTCCAAAGGTGTGGCCAGATCCAATATGAGATGGGGAAGTTGGGTCCACCATATTTTCTTTCCTGCCTGCAGGCAGTGGAAGGCAGAAGGAGGACAGGGTGGAATTTTGAGGGTAGAGAGGAGGCTGAAGGGGAAGGTTGTGGGGGAGGCAAAAGGGGAACTTTGTCTGCTGGGTTGAAAGAAGATAGGGGAGAGTTGAGAGGTTGAAGGGGTTCAGGGAGGGCTAGCTTGCCCCATGCAAGCAAAATTTGAGAAGGTTCACAAGATGAACACAAAGAAGCAATGTTCCAGAAGAGGAGGAAGTCCTGGATGTAAAAGACTTCTGACCATTTATCCAGTCTCTGATGGTAATTATGAAGGTCAGTGAGGATTGAAAGGTACAAGGTGCCATTTTCTTTCGTTTTTTTTTTTTTTTTTTTTGCAGGTTTTGGCTGGGGCTGGGTTTGAACCTGCCAACTCCGGCATATGGGGCCAGTGCCCTACTCCTTGAGCCATAGGTGCCACCCAAAGGTGCCATTTTCAAGTGCTTGTGAACCATTGTCTGGTTTGTATATAGACCAAGTAGTATTACAGAAAAAGATGCTATGTTTAGGTTTAAGGTTAGGATAAAGGTGTGGAAGCTGAAGATGAGTTAAGAGGCAGCCTAAAGGTGAAGAAAGGGGAACCCTTTCTGAGGGTTACTGAGTGGTCCCCATAAGGGAAATAATTGGAGTTAGAAAATAAATGAGGCTCAAGGGACGATGTAAAGGGAACATATAAGGAGGAGTGGTAGGAGATGACAATGCCAGGGGCTGGGAAGGTTACCGTGCATCCTTGACAAACCTCTAACCAGCCTAAAAAGAGTGATCCAGACTGGGGTGAGGTATCCCCCATGCACTAGGCATTGCACAGGCAAGTCTGATATGTCAGGGTTAGTCTGTGACCCACTCCAGATTTAGGAACCACAGACTATCGGAATTTTTGGCCCAGAAATGGAGGAACAGAGAGAGAGGAGTTGGAGTGGAGAGTAAATGAAAGAGAATTTGAAAGGCTCAGAGAGGAGCTATAAGAATTGAAGAAGAGAATAAGAGAAGGAGATCCTAAGGCTCAGAGAGAGGCTATAAATAAATGCTCACCTCACTAATAAATGGACAGATTCCAGGAGGTATTGGAGGAGTGCCCCCAATTCCCTTCATCCTATGGGAATAAGAATCCATCTAGTGAGGAAAGAGTCAACAGTGTGTATCTCAGTCTGAAATTGGTCTGAAATTCTCTTTAGCTGGATCTTTTCCTTGTTTTGGATCAGGGTGAGATTTGTTTCATAGAACATTTTGGAGAAGATTACCTCCTCAAGTTTTTTGGAATAGTTTCTGTAGTTTGGGAATAAACTCTTCTTTGAAGGTTTGATAGACTTCTGGTGTGAAGTCATCTGGATCAGGGCATTTTTTGGTTGGGAGATTTTTTTATTCTTTTTTGATCTCAGTGCTTGTAATTGGTCTGCTCAGGAGATCTATTTCTTCTTGTTTAAGTCTAGGGAGAGGGTGTGATTGCAAGCATTGATCCATTTCCTTCACATTGTCAAATTTCTGGGTGTAGAGTTTCTTGTAGTATTAAGAGATAATCTCTTGTATCTCTGTGGCATCTGTTGTTATTTCCCCTTTCTCATTTCTGATTGAAGTTACTAGAGATTTTACTTTTCTATTCTAGTTAGTCTTTCAAAGGTTTATCTACTTATTTACTTTTTTAAAAAAACAACTTTTTGCTTAATTTTCTGAATATTTTTTCGTTTTCAATTTCATTAATCTCTGATTTAATTTTGGCTATTTCTTTTCTGCTGGGTTTGGGCTTATATTGTTCTTTTTTTTCCAAATCCATAAAAAGTTTTGTGAGTACAGTGATGCCCTCACTTTCTGTTTTTCCAATGGAGGCAGCTAGTGGAATCAATTTTTCTCTCAAGAAAATTTTTAGTGTATCCTACAGGTTTTGGTAACTGTGTCTTCACTGTTGTTATGTTTGGGGAATTTAACAATTTCCTTTTTGATCTCTTCCCAAACCCAACTATCATTCAGCATAATGTTGTTTAATTCCCATGCGTTTGTGTGAGGATAAACATTTTTTTGTTGGACCTGAGTTCCACCTTTAGAGCCTTGTGGTCAGATGAGAGACATAGTATAATTTCTATTCTTTTAATTTTGCTGAGGTTTGATTTGTGTCCCTGGGCGTTTCATGGCTCCCAGCAGCAACTTCTACCACACGACCATAGAAAGGTTGCCTGTTGTGTCAGAATTCCATCCCTCTGCCCTGGTTCATGCACAGTAACCAGAACCCTGCTACTTTGCAGGGCACCTGAACCACAGCACCAGGAAAAATTTTTACTTAAAACACAGTCTAGCTAACTCTTGTTTCTCAGTTGATCTAGGAGAGCTCTGCTGAACTGTGTTCCTGAATCTCCATCTTGCTCCACCCCGACATGTGTGTTTTCTTCTTGTTCATTTCCATACCCTATTTATTCCTTTCATTTCCCCCTTTTCTTGAAATTTCCTTGTCTCTGGGCGTGGGCACTGGAGTGGCCTTTTGGTACAGGGGCAAAAAGAGGAGAGAAATAAAGAATGAGAATGGAGAAGGGAAAGAAAAACTAAAAAAGGGTGAAAGAAAAAAAATGAAAACAAAGAGAGAGGAATGATGGAAAGAGAAAAACTGGAATAATAGTGGTGTATGGCAAGGTATGTGTGTGCTGACCCCCACCCACAATTCCAGGACTATGTGTGACTGGGGTGGTTGGCTTTCCTGAGGTCAGGAGC
>NW_003852846.1:8838-10179 GCF_000181295.1 Otolemur garnettii | reverse complement strand
TTGAAGAAAGTAAAAATGACAAAATGAAACACAACAAAACAAAAATTTTAAAAAAGAAAGAACAAATTTAAAAAATATATACATATATTACAATACTGCCTGGACACCAGGTTGACCTCTGGTGTTAAGAGAAGCAAAACAAGCTTGCTATTTCTACTGTGTATGATGGTTTGGGGAAGCCACTATCTTGTTGCTGTTGAGACCTAGTGATTTATTTGACCTAAAGCAAGGTGTGAGCCTTAAGTTCTTACCAAACTTCTTAAGAGACATGTCTTGACCTTCCAAACAGTGTTCCTTGGCAACAAAGTGGTCCTCACAGGGATGCAGGATCTGTCCTACTCACCCCAAAGCTGGCCATTGGAGTTCAGCAGGTATGACAGAAGCAGCCTTATGCTGGAATCCTGGGGGCTGTTCTTCCTTGGCAGGCTTCCTACCAATGAGGGTGCCCTGACAGCAGCCCAGCCATCTGGAAATTACACCCCACCCACTGGCTTAAACACAGCTACCGGGTTCATTTCAAGTTTGCTTGCTTGCTCAAGTTTCCCAAGGTAGCTCCAGCAAGCTCCTAAGTCCCCCAAAACAGCAGGATGGGCTTCCCCTTTCCCCAGCTCTCCATCAAAGGGCTGGCTGGCACCAGCCTTCCACTGCTTCTGACCTTCTCCTTGGCTGCTGGACTCCACTGCTATCTCACTATGCCCCTGGATGATGTTTCTGAGCAGGGCAATCCAGCCAGTGCTGGCTAGAGTCCACATTCCTCAATTTCACTGAAGAAGGCTGATGAGTAGATTACTCTAGTCTGCCATTTTGGACACCCTCAACCCTTTCCTTTACTTTTCTAATACTTAGGCTTAAATAATTTTGTATAATGGATATACAAATGGATGTCTACAGGACTTTTGCCATTCAATTATTATTTATCATGTGCTTTAGTTTGGCAAGTCATACATGTTAAAAAATAATTAGAAGAAGAAGATAACCTGAAGTTGGAGATGTGAAAGAGTGTACAATCAGTGTTAGAGGAGTAAAATTTTGTTGTTTGGGGTTTTTTGGGTTTTTTTTTAATGGAAACCTTGGAAAAACAAAGTTAGAGGAGGGAAAATTATCTAAGTCTCCTGCTTTGATTATCACAGTGAACAAAGGGATTGAGGAATGTTTAAAAGGGAATGATGATTTGGGGCTGAGAAAGGTAGAAATTAATAATCCTCAGGTCACAATACTACATGTAAAAAGACATTGAAAACCATATTCTAGGACATAAAATTTAAAGGAAAATGCTTTCTCATTTTTGTAAATTTGAGTTTTTGAGGTAAGCTAGAATTCTATTTCTAGGGCTTGGAACAT
>NW_003852846.1:3448-8003 GCF_000181295.1 Otolemur garnettii | reverse complement strand
CCCTTTTTCTGGATCATTTTCAGTTTAGCCTGGCTTCCCTTATAAGAATATGGTAAACCACTTATGCAGGAAGGGTTTTGAATGTCCTCCAGGACCCTGCAGCCATAACCCCCTCATCACATTGCACATTGCCTTGTGCTGGTGATAAATCAGGGCCATGTGTCCCTTCACTGCTAGTCCCAGTGGCCTGCTCAGTGCCCACCTCAGGGTGATCGATTCACAAATATCTGGAAGAATGATTCTGTCTGAAATAAAAATGATTCTTATTTTTTCAGATCATAGGACAAGAGATCCATGAGCAGTTTCTTTCTTGGTCTATGGTTTAAACATAATATAACACCTAATATTTCACAGAATCTCTCATATTTTACAATTAATCTCTTATGCTAACTTGAATGTATATTTCTCTGAACGTCATATGTCTGGATGACATCCTCTGAACCAAAGATAAGACTAGGTGAAAAGCAATGGCTAGCAGCTGCCTAATTGACCTGCCTCCAGACGTGAGGCCAGACTCTAGGTGACTTCAAAACAAAACAGTGGAGTGAGGGAGCCCTAAGGGGGCTCTTATGCAGACTATTCTCCCATGAGAGTGCAGAAATAGTGCCCAACAACAAAGAAATGTCAAGGAACCTTAAAAAAATACCCTGCAAGAGAAAGATTACTCATTTAACTTCAGAAGATAAACATGGCACTCAAGTAAGACAAATTATTTTCTTCCTTTTTGTCACCTATACTCACACCACCTAAATTTAGCTTTTTTTACCAGAGAGGAACCAGAAGCTTCATGGGAGGTGAAAGTTGTTAGCAGATCTGTGGGTAGGAGTGAGAACAGTGTACAGGTTTCACAACTTAATACTCAAAGTCTGTACACAGGAAGGAGTCTGGGATGGCTGTTTGAAGGGCTTATTGTTAGATCAAATGAGATTGTTTTCTATGGAAACCCAGTAGCTTCCTGGTCATTCCATAACCCAGTTACAAAGGCATATGTAACCATATGTAATATAGCCACATTTAGTCAAATGTTTGTTAAAGAGATCTTTTGAAAAAAGTACCTATTTATATTAATTGGGCATTATCAGGAAAACTGTTTCCTATTTACTCAGGAAACTTCACAGAAGGGCTTATGAGGGCCTTTGCTACCTCTCCTTACCTGAAATACTCAAATGGTTCAGTTAGTTAAGATGACTGAGGAGAAATCCCATGGAAATCCCAATTGGGCCTAATTCTGAAGCCATGTAGAGTTCATTCTGATGGTTGAATCAGCATGAGATTCAAATCAGTACAAGATGAAGTGTGCCAGCCTCCTGAGTCTGTAAGACAGCTAAGCAGGATCCATTTGGAAGTATTTTAAATTGTGGATCAGAAAACTACTTCTTATTTTTGAAACTCTAGGGAATATTGCTTAAGAGTTTAAGGCTGCTCAAATACCGGCCACTTTGCCTGACTTACCTGTGGAAGAAGTACCTCATTGGCTCAAGGTAGGGTAAAGTAATCCCTCCCAAATGCTTAGTCCAATGACATTTTCACCTTAATGAAAATTCTGAGTTTCTGATTAGCTATTCTATTTTTTTCTTAATCACTTTCCAGGTGTCCTCCTAATTGCTATTGTGATAGACTGAGAATCTCTAAGCCAGTTTTTTTTTTAAATTTTTTTTTTATTTCAACTTTATTACTTTGAACGTTTTTTTTTTTTTATTACTTCTTCCTCCTGTAGTGTTTTCGTGCCCCCCATGGGCTGGAATCACAAGGTCCGGCTGTCTCGTTGTCCTGTTGTTGTTGTAGAGACGGGGTCTCACTCTGGCTCGTTTGGCTCAGGGGGGTCTTGGCTGGTCTCGAACCTCTGAGCACAGATGATCCACCCGCCTCGGCCTCCCATAGCGCTGGGACTACAGGCGTGCGCCACCACGCCCAGCCTCTAAGCCAGTTTTAGATCAGTACACTTGAAAGTGCTAGGAATAACGGCTAGCATTTGTACTACATAGCACCATTTTTTTAAAGCTTTGCAACTTAAACCAAAGCCTCACAACAGAAAGAGATACTATTTAATATTCCATCCTATTTCAAAATGAACATATTCATAAATCAATTGATTAGATACTTATTTTTGATAGACAGTGTTTAAACCTTAGAAATCAAACAGCATTCTATACTTGAGGTTTTTGAATTATTATATGAAAGATACAGCCCACATACAATTAAATGCCCCTTGATAATCTGAAATAGTGTTTGAAGACAAGTAAAATGGTTTTCTGATACTTTTGAAAAAAGATGTGAATAGCAGTCCTGAACTGTAAAAGTTCAGTACTAACAATACCACAGGTAGTTACTCATCTCAATTTCTTGCAGGTAGTGAGGGTCTACTTGACTTGTCATAATGTCACCTCCATCTAGAACAATGTTCCCTGGAAACACTGGCAAATTTCTTACCAATGATATCTATATCTGACATGTCTGGGACTTGCTGAATCTTTAGCAAATCAATAAAGTGACACTGTCATACAACCAAGGAGATGTCAATGTCGCTGAAATGCATATTATATGGGATAAATGCTTTTAATTCTAGAGTGAGAATGGGAATTACTGCACCTTTTAAATGAGATTAATTTCAGAATAGCGTTATACAATTACCTATGTATCAGTTAATATGTGTTAAAGGAACCATGTGAATGTAATTTACATACTTATGAAATTCCAGTTATTTTGTAAGAGTTAAGCCTGCCCCCTCCCCCACTGCAACCCCAGTATGGGATTTTCTTCCTTCTTTACCAGAAATGATTATAGAATAGATTTTCATGGGAATTTTAAAAATTATCTAAATCATTTCAGGAGGCATTTTAAAACCCCATACACAGGGTGGCACCTGTGGCTCAAAGGAGTAGGGCACTGGCCCCATATGCCAGAGGTGGCACGTTCAAACCCAGCCCTGCCCCCCCCCAAAAAAACCCATACACAGATGTAAATGAAAGCACACAAAATGTAACAAGTTTCTGTGGTTTTAGAACCACTGTTAAGTTTATCAGTTTTTGCTTGTCTTCTATAAATCTTTGTTTTAACATTTGTACAAGGGTAATAGAGTTACTTTTTAAGGTACATAAAGGCTGTAAGTTAATGTGGTGGGTATTAAGAAGGGTAATGATGTGAGGAATTAGGATTTTGTGTGTTTTATATACTTTCATCTTCATTCAACTTCCTACTCTGGCTTACGTACTTGAATTTTTTCCTGTAAACAAATGCTCTCAACACTACCGCTGTGAAGTCAGCCACTGACTGTACCTTTTGAACACACTTACAATATTTTGCACTTTGTAAGTTTATGCTTTGTTAACTGTAGATATTTTTCTGCGAGTTATCTATTTTTGTAATCATCTGTGGTTCATCATGTCTTTTAATTCATAATTCTTATTAACTATGGTATTAAGAGGGAGACACCAAGGTTCAAAGTTTAGTTTGTACTATTTTGGCCAATTTATGAATATAAAAATTACACTGTCATCTTGCTCTAATCCATCCTACTGTAATGTAGAACAAATATCTGTTTTGAAATACACCCCAGGAGGATGGAGTTGAGCTAAATATCTGATTTTTCATTTAACTTTTTAGCTGTATTATGACCCCATGGCACCGACCTAGGGAGGGTTTTGTGGTGAGGTGCTGTAGTACAAAGGGAACTTCAGTTTTCCATAAGTTCTTACCTGCTAGCCTTTTTCTTACCTGTGTACTGTATTTGTTTACTGACTATAGGTGGATATATAATTTAAAAGCTTGGTTTAATAAACATTTAAACACCCCCCCCAAAAGACGTGAATATTTGCAGCATAGAGAAGGTATTTAGCATAAATATAGAAAGTCAAGACGTGTCTGTTTCTGCTACTTGATGCCTGGAACTCTGAAGGCTAGCATGTCCCATTCCGTGATATCAGTGAATCCTTGTAAGTAAGTATATAAGTCAGGTGTCCCTTATCTGAAATGTAAGAAATCAAAAATGTTTTGGATTTTAGAAAATTTTCACATTATTTTTGGATTGGGGGATGTTTGTATTGTACTTACTTGTCTGGGCATCCCAAGTTTGAAAAGCCAAAAGCCAAAATGTTCCCATAAGCATCACTATTGAACAGGTTTTTGTTTGTTTGTTTGTTTGTTTGTTTGTTTTCAGACAGAGTCTCACTATGTTGTCCTTGGCAGAGTGCTGTGGCATCATAGTTCACAGCAATCTCAACTCTTGGGCTTAAGCAATTCTCTTGTGTCAGCCTCCCTAGTAGTCGAGACTATAGGCACCCACCACAATGCCCTGCTATTCTTTGTTGCAGTTGTCATTGTTTAGCTGACTCAGGGTGGGTTCAAACCTGCCAGCCTTGGTGCTTGTGGCCGGCACCATAACCACTGTGCTACAGGCACTGAAATCTAGGCTTTTAATCTACCTGTCACCTGAATAGTGCACTCATAAACTCATTATGTAAATAACAAAGAATCATCAGAGAGAACCTTCTCCTCTTACATGCTTGGTGTAGGCATATTTACTTAGCCAGTATCGGGTCCTACCTAATCAAAAGAT
>NW_003852846.1:0-3364 GCF_000181295.1 Otolemur garnettii | reverse complement strand
TAGCTTCAGGTCTATTTTCTGCTGATTTGTGTTTGTTTGTTTGCTCTTCAGCTACACTCCCAAAGCAAAGTGATATTTTGTAGGTTGGTATTTTATATTTAAATGGGTCAATCTCGTTTAGGAAAATAAATCTTTAGATAATCTCGTGATAATTGGGCATTGTCAAGGAAATAGCTATTAGCTAAATTTATGAACCTTGGTGGAATGTGTATCTATTTCTGAGAATACACTAGCCCCAACATCATAGGTGATCATAATTTTAGTAACAAATAACAGCTACTAAAGATTAGAACAACATTATTTTAGACTTTAAAATCCACATCGTAACCCCAAATAAAGCTTTCATTGCATACGGTCATATACCAAAGTGCACCTACCTCTTTATTTTTTTAATAAACAGAGAAAGGTCTCCCTCCACTACCTTTGAAACGGCACTGGGACTCGCTCCACTGCACAGTGATATCACCAATACTGTTACATCACGTCCTGCTGTGTGTCACGCTTTCTTAAAGAAAGTAGACCTAGGGGCAGCACCTATGGCTCAAAGGAGTAAGGCGCTGGCCCCATATGCCAGAGGTGGGGGTTCAAACCCAGTCATGGCCAAAAACTGCAAAAAATAAAATGAAAAATAAAAAAATAAAAGAAAGTGCCTTTGACCAACTTCTGGAGTCTCCTGAGCCCTCTAAAACTTGTCAACATAATGTTGCTACAGCCTGAGATGGTTCTGGGGTAGCTGCTACCTCTGTAGAGTGAGGAAGCTGCTCTGCCAGGCCTATGCCACTTCTTAACTTTCCCTAAGCTGTGATTCTCCATGCCCTCAAATCTCACAGAGAATTTTGATGAAATGAAATAAGCATAATGGCATCATCCAAAACTCTCTCACCTTAGACATTAGGAAAATTCTATAACTCCTGACCAGGAGACATATATAATGGTGTTTGTGACATTGTCTCTGCTCTGTCTGACTTTTGAATCATATTCAGATTTAGGGGGGTTTTTGCCTGGAAAAAATGTCCTCATAAAAGAGGCAATGTAAAAAAACTAACTCCATATAGGCCTCAATGACTAAATCCATGTAGACTGAATTCAGTACTGAATTAAATTAATCCCGATCAGAAAACCGCTTCATGTTAATTTACTTACATTTTCATTAGTCTGCTCAGATCTCTCCTTAGAAATGAATAAATACTTGTTTGGAGTAAAGTAAAATTTGAATGAATTAGAAAAGATATCTACCTGGAAGAACAAAAGCACTTAACTGTTCAGGAGTATCCAAGCTTTGATTTCTCTGGGCCACATTGGAAGAAAGAGTTGTCTTGGTCCACACATCAAGTACACAAATGCTAATCAAAGCTGAGGAGCACAAAGTTTCGTGCATAATTTTCATGAAATCTTCTAACACAGATAAGCAAAAGAAGTCCTCACATAATAATATGGGTACAGGGTGGACATCCCTAATAGTCATATAAAAAATTCCTGACAAAGAAAAATTCTTTCTTCTTCATCATCATCATCTTTTATATGGAGAGAAATCCTATAGAAAAGAAATTGTGCTTTACAATAGTGATACATAGATGAGTAAAATAAAAATATCTCTTTCCTTCATTTGTGTAATATTAAAACATGAACAACAGCTATTAAGCAGATAAGGTCTGTAATAACTTGCAGAAGAAATGAGAGCAGAGTGGTAGAGTGAGGGCAGGTCATGGTGAATATTGACGGCCACATTCACAATTTTGATATTTATCCTCACTGGTGAAAAGGCAAGAGAATCACCTAAGCCCAAGAGCTGGAGGTTGCTGTGACCTGTGATGCTATAGTACTATACCGAGTGACAAAGTGAGATACTGTCTTTAAAAAAAAAAAAAAACAACAACAAAGATCTAAAGGAGTTTGGGAGGAGAGAGGTTTAACAATATGCTCACAAGATTTGGGATTTACTAAGACTCTATTATAAAATCCACCAGCATGTGCAAGAGATGATGTAGAGGACCACTAAGTTGTTTGTGGTGGATGTAAGAAGCAAATTACACACAACCTCAGGGCAGTTTTTCTCTAGAAGATCACAAGCTGGGTGATCTTTTCATGGTGACATCTAGCACAAGTTGCCTTTTTAGTCTTTGAGCCTTAAAATCCACAAACCTGACCCAGATGTTCCCTGTTATTCTACAAATTGCATAGTGTCAAAGGCTATAAATAATTTCTTAGAATTTCAGAAATTAATATTTCTCACTTTTTCTTTTAAGGTAGACTCACCGAGGAAGTTGGTAAGTTCTTTACTAAATTGAAAATACACCCAGTGTCCACTCAGAACACAAAGGAGACCAGGAAAGGGTCTTCTCAGTAGTTGAGGAAGACTGAGGAAGAGGTGGAGAGAGAAGGCGTCTGAGACCTGTAACAGAGCTGGAATCCAGAAGTCGTGGTAAAGAATTGAATGTGGTGGGTGAAGAGGGTAGTGATGGAGAAGGAGGTGTAAAGAGTATTTCTCTATTTCTGGCATGAGTAACTGGGTCTACTGAGTTCATTCACAGAGATGATGAGAACCAATACTATTTTAGCCACAAAATTCAGTAATTCATTAATTTAGCTAATGATCTCTTCAGAATATAGACCTCCGGTAGCACCAGGCCCTGAGTGGCACATGGCCAAGGGAAGAAGTTTAAACTTTATGCTGTTTTTAATTTATTGCTTTGTCTTTATAGATATATGCTGCATTTTTATTTTTGTATGTTGGTTAACTATGGAAGTGATTTTTTGATATGTCTTTTGCCTTTTCTTTTTCTTAGATAAGAAATCTGAATTCTTCTTATTGTTTTTTGAAAATAAGAAAAGCCAGGCATGGTGGTTCACACTTGTGATCCTAGCACCCTGGGAGGGTGAGGAGGATGGATTGCTTTAGTTTAAGAGTTTGGGACCAGCCTGAGCCAGAGTGAGACCCCATCTCTAAAAAGAAGTAGCCAGGTGTTGTGGCAGGTGCCTGTAGTCTCAGCTACTCTGGAAGCTGAGGCAAGAGAATCATTTGAGGTTTCTGAGAGTATTGAGTATTTCTCTACTTCTAGAATGTGCAGCTGAGTCCAAGAGGTTGCCAAGAGTTTGAGGTTGCTGTGAGTTATGACACCACAGCACTCTACCAAGGATGACAAAATGAGACTCTGTCTCAAAAAGAAAGAAAGAGAAAGAAAAAGAAAAGCAAAAAGAAAATAAGAAGAAAAACAGTTGTCTTGGTCCACACATCAAGTACACAAATGCTAATCAAAGCTGAGGAGCACAAAGTTTCGTGCATAATTTTCATGAAATCTTCTAACACAGATAAGCAAAAGAAGTCCTCACATAATAATATGGGTACAGGGTGGACATCCCTAAT
>NW_003852845.1:71635-72617 GCF_000181295.1 Otolemur garnettii | reverse complement strand
TGGGGCAAGGATCTTATTCTGGTTTCTTAAATGCATTTTTCCATTAGACGCTATGAAGTTTGTCAAGACTATCACTATTTTCCCACGGCCCCAAGTGAGTCATACTTTAACCTTCTGGTTTTATTTCCCTGTAGCTCTTCATTTGACTAATTATTCTGAAAGTGTCCCTTCAATGTCTTGTCAATAAGGATGCTGCTTCCTCTTGTCTTAATAATATAAATAACATCAAAACAAACCGAGTTAATACCTCTTTTCTCCTTAAATCTAGCAAAGGCAATTTTATCACCAGGGATAATGTGGCTTTCTAAGGAAACATGGGCACTTTCCTAAGACTGGGGTGAAATCAATCTTGAGAATACCATTTGAAACTGTATCAGCAAATTAATTTTTCCCAACACATAACTCTAATCACATAATTTGTTTAGTCCACAACTTTCAGCATTTTCTAATTACCAGATAAATTGTGTTGATTTATTATTGTGGTATTCAAGGGCTCCCAACATTGACTGATAGGTCTTTTGAGGTGTTTCCTCAAGTCTACCGTGTTAGACTAGCATCTACACTGTGACCTGAGTGAGTGCTAATACAAATTTGTTACCCATAATGTCCACCTCTACACTTCGAACATTTAAAGTAATCAATACATGGGTATTGATTTTCTCTAGACAGAAAGAAAAGATTAAAATAAATGGAATAGAGCTGATGATTCTGCCACATTTAACATCCCCTTGTAAACACACAATCATTTTAGTTAACTATGCAGTTTTTCAGAGTTTGTCTAGGGATGGATTTTATCTATGTGAATAATTAGTGGCTCCCAGTTTCCAAAAGCAAAGGCCAAGATCTTGACCATAGTTCGCACCACTATTGTGAACAACTCCTGTGTAATAGGATCACTCATAGTTTCTATGTCAGCTTGCCCTCAGTGGCTACATAGAAGTTAAAAAATATTTGTAGTGGTCAGAGTAATGTATTTCATAGA
>NW_003852845.1:64931-67864 GCF_000181295.1 Otolemur garnettii | reverse complement strand
TACCTAATTTCAATTATACCTTATTGTTAACCTTATCTCCAAGGAAACAAGTATAGAAATTTAACAGGTAAATAAAATTACAAAGCATTACTTGCTAGCACTATTGTGGGAGTGCAAAGTGTTTTTTTTTTTTGACTTACAAATAAAACATTATAATTATTAATACAGTATTATGCAACCTATTAATGAAAATAAAAATAATTTCTATAGTCATTTCATCAAGAAAAAACACTAGTACTGCTGAAATACAACATTAGACCACAGAAATATTATTTTACTATTAACATGGAAAGGTTTAGCAAAACTATTATTAAACATATAAAATTGCAAATGTCATTCAGTTTTACTCATTGTTTCTTAATAAGCTATGAGCTTACCATAACTTTGGGTTTTAAGACACAATTGTTCAGGAAGTTTTCATACAACTCACATTTGCTTAATTTCCATTGGTGGAAACTCACATTCGGTTCCAAATGATATTTAGTTATTTAACATTTTATATTAGCATGGCATATTCATGGCACAATGACTGAATTTATCTATACTAATACATTTTCATTAGCTAAAGTTTGTGTATTCTTCATATTTCTTAGTTTTTACCTAATGTCTTTGTTTGATTTTGACATACGAGGTTAATTCTGGTAATTCTGGATCGTCAGCCTCCTCCTAGTTGTGACAGTTTTACAGACTTTGCTTGGTTTTGATGACCTTGAGTATTCTGAAGAGTACTAGTCAGGCATTTTGTAAATTGTACCTCAATTGGGACGTGTCTGGCATTTTTCTCAAGGTTATTGTGGAGTTATGTGCTTTGAGGAGGAAGACCAAAGAATTGAAGTGCCATTTTCTCACATCATATCAAGGGAACATACTATCAACATGATTTATCACTATTGATGTTGACCTTGATACCCAGCTGAAGTGATATTTGTTCCATTTCTCTGCTGTGAAGTGACTCTTTATAGGCCCAATCATAATGTACTCTTTGGAAGAAAGTATTTATATATGCAGCCCATGTTTAAGGAGTGGTGAGTTATGTTCAACTTCCTTGATAGCAGATATATGTATAAGCTATCTAGAATTAGGCTTAACACACCTTTATATTCTCTCCCATTATTTTAAATTCATTCAGTCATTTATTTTTGTTAGTATTGATTCATGAACATTTATTTTACATGTTGGGCTATGATCTAATATGACTTTACTTATTTGTTACTCAAATTGTTCCAGCTTTGGTCATTGGAGTTTCTTCACTTGGCTTCTGTATACATTTGACATATTTCCATCACTGCAGGGTTTTTTAAACACTATTTTAGTTTTCGCATTCCAAGATACTCGAGATTTATTTTGTAAATATCCTAATGTTTAGTGTTAGAATTTAATGAGCCAAACCTCCAAAAAGGCCTAGTTCCTTTTATTGGAGAATGGTATTAGAAACTAAGGTGTAAATACTACGTGTGCTTGTGGGTCCTTGGTGTTGATGTTTCTGTACCCTCTCAGCAAGAAGAGAGAGCAAGAAGACATGAGAGTGGACATTAATCCACGTGTGTGTGTGTGTGTGTGTGTACACACCTTTCCACATAGCAAGCTAAACATGAGTTGATACTGATGCATGGCGTCGTGTATCCACCATTAGTGTAGCATAAGGAATAGTTTTATTACCCTAAAATTCCTCCCTGTGCTTTTTAGCTGTTCAGCCCTTCTCACCTGTCTCTTTCCCTCTGGCAACTACTGATCTTATCATTTCTAAATTTTACCATTTTTTAAATTTTGTATTTTTTTGAAACAGAATCTCACTTTGTCACCCTCTGTAGAACGCTGTGAAGTCATAGCTCACAGCAACCTCAAACTCTTGGGCTAAAGTTCCCCTCTTGCCTCAGCCTCCCAAGTAACTGGGACTACAGGTGCTCACCACAATGCCCGGCTAGTTTTTCTATTTTTAGCACAAATGGGATCTCACTCTGGCTCAGGCTGGTCTCAAACTCCTGAGCTCAAGGAATCCACCTGCCTCTGCCTCCCAGAGTACAAAGATTTCAGGTGTGAGCCACTGTGCCTGGCCCATTTAAAAAATTTCCAATGTTTGAAGTTATGTTTTACTGCAGCTGTTTTAGATTTGTTTCTTTCACTTACCACAATCATATAAACATTTTTTTGTGTCTTTTCTTAAACTGATAGAGCTTATCTTCTTTTTGTTAGATAATATTTCATCATATGGATGAATCACAGATCACTTAATAATTCATATACCGAAAGTCCTCTTTGCTGCTCCCAGTTTTTGGCTGTTATGAATAAAGACGGTATAAACATTTACTTGCAGGCTTTTGGGTGGGCATAGTTTTCACATCCATTGGGGAAATACCTAGGAGTGGAATTGCTGGATTGTGTGGTAAAGCTGTTTTGAGTTGTATTAAAAAAACTACCAGACTGTGTTCCAAAGTAGCTGTTGTCATTTTCCATTCCTTGGATAATGATTGACAATCTCCTTACTTTGCATATTCATTAGCAAATAGCCTATCTGAGGTGGTGGTTTTTGTTATTATTATTTAATTTTAGCCATTTTTTTGATGTGTGCAGTTGGTATCTCATTGTTTACTTAATCTGATGTCCTGTAATGTAAAACACTGTGTCTTTTCTTCTGTAGACAGTATTTGTCATCTGTAAATGTTTGTAGACATTTCTGTTTAGATCTTTGGTCCTTTTTTTTTTTTTTTTTGTAGCTTTTGGCCAAGGCTGGGGTTGAACCCACCACCTTCAGTATATGGGGCCAGTGATATATGAGCCACAGGCGCCACCCTCTTTGGTCCACTTTTTAAAATGGAATTGACTCTTACAGTTGAGTTTTAAAGAGTTTTATGTATGTTTCAAATAAAAGCAATCTTCACTGTATATGTTTTGCAAATATTTTCTCCCTGTCTGTGGCTTCTTTTTTTTTTTTT
>NW_003852845.1:62896-64883 GCF_000181295.1 Otolemur garnettii | reverse complement strand
AACTTTGGTTTTCTTGCATCACGTCTTCCTTCTAAATTTAATACTCATGAACAAACTCAAGATCCATCCTAATTTTCTTGTTTTCCCTTGACATTTTATTATTGTGTGCTTTATGTTTTAGTCTAATATTCACTTTATGCTTATTTGTGAAAGATGTAATGCTTGGTTTTAGGAGTGTTTTTTTTTTCCATATTTGATATCTAATTGTTCCAGTAAAATTATTGAAAATGTATCAATTCTTCATTGAGCTGCCTTTGTTCCTTTATCACACAACAGTTGACCATGTTTTTGTGGGTCTGGTTCTGGGCTGGGCTCTGTTCAGGTAATTTGTGTGTTAACATTCTCTTAATGTATTATAGCTTTTGAGTAAGTCTTGAAGTTGGGTAATACAAATTTTCCAACTTGTCTTCTTAAGGATTATATTGACTCTGCATGGCCTTTTGAATTTCAATATAAGATTTAGAAAGAGTCTCTTGATATTCACCAGATAGTTTACTAGGATTTGGGGTAGATTACATTGAATGTGTAGATCATGTTGGAAGAACTATCATCCTAAGAATATTGACATTCTAATCCATGAAGTCTCCATCCATTTATTTAGATCTTTCATTTCTCATATCATAGTTGTATGGCTTTCCACATAAAGATTCTGCACATATTTCATTTAATTTATACATAGTGTGTCATTCTTTTCAGTGCTATTATAAAAGGGTTTTTTTAAGATTTCAAATTTGAATTATATGTTGCTGATATATAGAAAAGAAATTGAGTTCTATATATTAATATTGTATCTTACAACCAGACAATGCACATTTATTAGTTCAAGGAATTGTTTTGTTGATATTGTGAGATTTTCTATCATAGTATGCTGTTCTCTAAAGCATTTTATTTTTGTTTTTGTCTCACTTAACTCAAAGGACTTACAGTATGATTTTAAAAATGAATGTTAAAAGAGAACATCCTTGCCTCGTTGCTTTTAGAAGAAAGTATCCAATCCTTAACCATGAAGTATTATCTTAGCCATGGGGTTTCTGAAGATGTTTTCTCACAAGTTGAGGATGCTTCTCATATTCCTGAGAATTTTAATTTTGCTGAAAGTTTTTTTTATCATTGCTGAGTATTCAATTATTTATGGAATATTATTTTACATCATTTAATATAGTTATAATTTTTTTCTTTAGATTTTTCAGGTAGTATTACATCGACTGACTTTTGGATGTTGTATTACAGCTTTGTATCCATCAAAATCCCACTTGGTCATGGTGTTCTTTTATAATTGTTGGATTTTGTATTGAAGTATTTTGTTTCACACTTTTGCATCTGTCTTCAGGAAAGATATACTGTAGATTTTCTTTCTTGTAATGTCTTCATATGGCTGTAATATTATAGTAATGTCCTTTTAGATAGAATAAATTTTCTCTCTGCTCATGTCCTTTGGAAGAGATTGTAGTTAATTACCATTATTTCTACCTTAAATGTTCAGGTAGAGTTCATGAAGGAAATCAATTGTTTCTCATTAAGTCTTTCTTATAGGTTGTTAATTATTGATTTAATTTCTTAAATAGATCTAGGCCTATTCACTTTACATATTTTTCCTTGTGTGAACTTTGGTTACTTATTTATTTCAATAAATTGGTTTATTTTTCTATGTTATCAAATTCTGGGGTACAAAATTGTTCATAATAAATTGTCTTCTCTTTTTAATGCCTATGGGTTCATTAATGATGACATGTTATGATTTGAATGTTGGAAGTCCCCTAACTTTGCAAAATGGAACTTAACACCCATTATGATATTAAGAAGTGATACCTTTTTGGAAATGATTAAGGCATGAGGTTCTGCCTTCATGAAACGGATTAGTGTGCTTTTATGAAAGAAGTTAGAAGGTGAAAGCATCCCCCCATTCAACCATGTCAGGATTCCACAATAAGGCACCATGTTTGAAGCAGAGAGCAAGAACTTACCAGACATCAAATCTGCCAGTGAC
>NW_003852845.1:60431-62284 GCF_000181295.1 Otolemur garnettii | reverse complement strand
TACTTTTAGTAAAATGCAAGGAAGGAGAAACAAATTAAAGACAGAATCTATAATCATAAGGGAAGCAGAACGTAAAAAATTTAGAAAATCTTCAGCTTGGTCATGGTATAAAGAATGAAAAAGCATGCTCGGAAGATAACACCAAGAATGTGGCCTAGGGACCTTTGATAGGAGATTAGCATGGATGGGCAGAAGCATGGTTGTATTCATCAAGACAATGGAAGAATGGACCAGAAGGCATTTTGGAGACCTTCTGGGCTGCTCTGAACATTGCAAACAGAGCATCAGGACCTTGAGAGCACAGCAAATTCAAGGCTCTCTCTATATCACTCCTTGACTATACCATCTGTGGTGCAAGTGAACCCAGGTGTAGTTAGGGGTGGTCCTCCAGAAGGCACAAGCAATAAACCTTGGCAGTGTTCATGCAACTCCATGACCATCAGAGTGCAGAATACACAAGCTGTGAGAATGTGATTGCCTCCATTTAGACTTTAAAGGATGTCCTAAAAAGCTTGAGACTCAGGCAGAGAAGGCAGAACCCAGTAGGGTAGTACCCCTTGAAGCTGTGTGGGGAGAGCTACCCTGAAGACCGGAGAAAGCCATAGCCACAGGCTATGGAGGCAGGGCCACATGAAGTCCTACAGACTCAACTCCACCCTTAATTTGTCCACAAAAGCAGGACATCAAGTCAAAGCTTGTTCTGGAGCATTAAGATTTTATTTTGTCTTATTGGGTTTTAGATAGAGATAGAATCAATTAATTTTTGTTCTTTTCTAATTCTCCTTTTTCAAATGGAAATGCCTGCATTATTCCTGTGCCAACACTGTATTTCAAAAGCAGACAACTCATTTGATTTCACAAGCTCACAGATGGAGAATAATTTGCCTCATGATTAATTTGCACCTTTGAGTCTCCCCCATATCTGACTTAGATAAAAGTTTGGACTTTAGATGTTTGCATTGGTGCTGGAATAAGACTTTGGAAACTATTGAGACAAACATATTTTACATGTGAGAAGAACAGGGGAGGCAGAAGCAGAATGCTATGCTATGAATATTGGTTCTGCCCCTCCCATCAAAAATCAATTCTTTAGAACCTAATACCCAGTATGATAGTATTAAAAGGTGGGCCCTTTGGAAACGATTAAGTCATGAGGGCTCCCTCTTCATGAATGGGATTAGTGTGCTTTTATAAAAGAGGTTGAAAGGAGTTGTCTTTCTCCTTTCCACCCTGTGAGGGTTATGTATGAAGCAGATAGCAAGTCCTCACTGTACCCCAAATCTTCTGGTGCCTTGATCTTGTTATCACCAGCCTCTAGAACTGTAAGAAATAAACTTCTGTTATTTTTAAATTTCCTAGTCTAAAGTATTTTGTTATAGCAGCCTAGAAGGATTAAAATAAAACTGTTCTTTTATTTCTGCTATTGTTAATTTGTATCTTCCCCCCCCCCTTGTACTTGGTTAGCTTGCCTACAAGTATATCAGTTTGTATTACTGAAATCTTCAAAAAAACAAGCTTACAGTTCATTGATTTTCTCTTTTGCTTTGCTGTTCTCAATTTCATTGAGGCCATCCCTACTTTTTAATTTATTTTCTCCTGTTTGTGTTACCTCACATTGTCCTTCTTTCTGTATTTTCCTAATTCAGAAGTTAGATTATTGATTTAAATATTCTTTTAATTTCCTAATATATGCATTTAAAGCTACAGATTCCCTCTAAATAGTGAATTTTATGCACTTCATAAATTTCATTTTATGCCTTTGTTTTAATTTCAAACCATTAAATTTTTTTCAGACTTTTGACTCATGTGTTATTTAGAGGTGTGTGTGTATTTAAAAACCTCTAAATATGTGT
>NW_003852845.1:58507-60377 GCF_000181295.1 Otolemur garnettii | reverse complement strand
CATTTGTTAAGATGAATTTTATCTTTCAGAATGTGTTTTATCTTGGTGAATATTCCAGGCTGTTACTAAATGAAGTGTTCTGTAAATGTCAATTAGATCAAGTTGATTGATAGCTCTGTTCAGGTAAATTATATCCTTACTGATTTTATGTCTGTTTGATGTATTGATCACAGAAAGAGGGTTGTTGAGTCTCCAAGTATAAGAGTAGGTTTATCTGTTTCACTCTTTATCTCCTGTAATTTGATAGTCTGTTGTTAGATGCATACACATTTAAGACTGTTTTCTTTCTTGAGGAATTGAATCCATTTTGATATGTAATGGCCCTCTTTATCTCTGACAATTTTCCATTTTCTGAAGCCTCATTTGTCTGAAATTGATATAGAACGTTGACTTTCTTTTGAGTATCGTTAGCATGGACTATCATTCTCCATCTTTTAGCATACATAAGTCTTTCTAAGAAATCAGTTTTCTTATAAACAAAACAAATTTTCCCCCACTTTTCTGATAGTATCTATTTCTTCAGTAGCATATTTTTATCATTATAAAAGTTGAAAGCTGTTTCAATAGGTAGTATCTATTTCTTCAGTAGGGTATTTTTATCATTATACAGTTGAAAGCTGTTTCTTCAATGTAAGTGAATTGATATCTGCCATTTTTTTTTTTTGTTAGTTGAATTTTTCTTTTACTTTTTTCCCATTTCTATTTTGGTTTAAATAGAGCATTCTATATGATTCTGTTTTATCTCCTTTCTTGGCATGTGAAATATACATTAAGAAATATGAATGATTTCCCTAGAGTTTTCACTACACAAATTTTACTATTCTTAGTCTTCCTTCAAATGGCACTATACCACACTATATGTTGCTTAATTCCACTGTATGAGTGTTTCCAGTCTTCTCTCTCATCCTGTAGGGTATTATTGTCATTCATTTGACTTATCTGTATGCTGTAATCATTCAATGCTTTGTTGTCATAATAATTTAAATCATCAGTTAGTTTTTAGACAAATTGAAAATATGGGAAAAATACCCATATTTATTCTGTTTCTGAGGTTTTTTTGTAGAGAATAAAGCTTCTGACCAATATCATTTCCCTTTCCCTAAAGAACTTTTTTTAACATTTCTCACAGGACATGTCTGCCAAATTGTTTTGCTGAGAAAGGTTTAACTTTTCCCTGTTTTTGAAAGATCATGTCATTGATTATACAATTTTAGTTTGATGATTTATTTTTCTTTCAGTACTTTAAATATTGGACCCCATTCTGTTCTTGTCTGCATGGTTTCAGCTGAGTTTACTATAACTCCTAGTTCCTCAGTAGCTGAGTTGTTTTTTTTCACCCCATTGTGGCTTCTTCAAGATTTTTTTCATTACTTTGGGTATTCTGCAATTTGAATATAATATGCCTATTTGTAAGGGGTTTGTATTCTGTTTGTTTGGTATTTATTTTGATGTTTCCTGAGGCTCCTGAGTATGTGCTTTGGTGAGCTCATTGCATTTTGAAGGTGTAAGTTATTTCTTCTGTTCCATTTCTCTTTTTTCTCCTTCTGGTATCATATATATATATATATATATTTTTTTTTTTTCACATTTTAAAATTGTCCCATGGTTCTCAGTGCATGTTCTGGTTAATTTTGTTTGATTTATTTTTATTCTTTTTTCTCCTTGTATTAAAGTTTAGGGAATTTCTGTTGACGTATCTTAAAACTCACTGATTTCTTTCTTGGCCCTATTCAATCAATTGATGAGGCCATTGGTGAAATTCTTCATTTCTGTTACAGTGTTTTTGATTTTTACTATTTCCTTTCAATTATATTTAGAGGTTTGTTTTTTTTTTTTCTCTCTCTCTGCTAAAACTAACCATCTGTGCTTA
>NW_003852845.1:56047-57448 GCF_000181295.1 Otolemur garnettii | reverse complement strand
TTGGATAGGAGAGACATCAGAGTGAAGATTTGAAGTTTTTAAACTGAACAACACATACAAAATTCAAACCTGAACTGTGCAACTGCCTACCTTAGTGACGTGGGACAAATTCTATAAATAGTATCTCAGTTTCTACATTTTTAATAAGATTCAGCTACACCTACAGGAAGTAAGTGCTCCATGGATAGCACTTACTTCTAATCATCTAAATCATCACTCTGATGTCTTTTCTATTGAAGTGGTACACACATTGACTAGTTTGTAGTGTGAAAAATAAACTCTGATTTATCATGGATTCTTGCACATGTGTTGTTTCTGACAGGACTTATGTCTGGCCTTTTTAGACTATGTGTTCCATAAACTCATGTTGAACTTATCTTTGTGGACTTATATCTGAGTTCTCTACTCCATCCCATTGGTCTATAATCTGTTTTCCTGCCAGAACCAGGTTATTATGGTTACTACATCTCTGTTTTATTCCATTGTGTTTTTACATTACTGGGTAGAGTTAAAAAGAAAGAAATCTATAAGGTTCGATCTGGAGTACCCCAAGGTCTTCGTTCCACTCAGATCTTCAAACCTTTCTGAGGATCTGTCCATTCTTCTCTTCTCAGATTCAACTCTAGGAATAGCCTCTTATCGCAGCCACACAAAAACCTAATCTTCTAAATCCTCACTCTGATGTCTTTTCTATCCAACTGTTACACACGTCAACTAGTTTGTGATGTGAAAAATAAACTCTGATTTATCATGGATTCTTGCACATGTGTTGTTCATGACAGGACTTATGCCTGGCCTCTTTAGATTGTGTGTTCCTTAAACTCAGGATGTCTGGTCCTTGGAATGTCTTGATATTCAGAGATTGGCTTGTTTCTGTTCTTCACAAAAACAATTCTGTGTGAAGGTGTAGCTGACT
The DNA here is from genome assembly GCF_000181295.1 of Otolemur garnettii. Lineage (NCBI taxonomy): Eukaryota > Metazoa > Chordata > Mammalia > Primates > Galagidae > Otolemur > Otolemur garnettii. The sequence goes on along the minus strand of NW_003852845.1, from coordinate 56,532 downwards.
TATATTCTTGGTGCTGGAAAAGGAGAAAGCCATAGGGTAAAAGAGAATTGATGGGGAAAATAATTCTTTAGTAAATATAATAAAATGTTATCCATACATCATTATATGTTACATATAATCATATAGATGTTATTTATGTATAGTATATAGTATATATATTTATTTATGATATATATACTTAGCATATATATATTTAGTATATATATGTATGTTATTTATGTATAGTATATAGTATATATGTATGTATTTATGATTGCATAAAATGAAAAGATAGCATTCAAACACAATAACACTTTTTAAAGAATTGTTTGTTACCTTTTAAATAAATACTAATTTAGAATTGTCAGTGCATAAAATCATATCCATTCATAGAATATAAGCTAACGGCAAGGCCCATATTTTATATATTATGTGTCTAGAAATATCTGTCACTAAACTGTACTCACAGAAGCTGTGAAGGGTGATAAGTTTGAGAGCTTATTTGA
>NW_003852845.1:47397-54731 GCF_000181295.1 Otolemur garnettii | reverse complement strand
TTACCTTCATGGTATGAGTTGGAAATGTTATCTTTGCAGAAAACCTTCTCTGACCACCCATTTTAAGTAGACCACCCCCTCAATTGCTCTTTACTTGACCTTGGGAGTGTGTGTGGATACTCAAATCAAACTTTCTGAATGAATGCATGAAATAAAGGGATGACTGGTCTCTTGTCATGGCTTAGTGACTACCATGTCACACAGAGGCACAAGTAGTTGCCAAAAATACCAACTCTTGAACTCACAAATTGTTTCATCCAGTGTTTTATCTATAACCAACTTATTTATCCCTCACTGTCAGCCTCTGAAAACTGCAACCCCATCAGTTTACAGTTTTATAACTTGAAACTCCCTCTATTTCATACTAGCTACCTTATTCTGCTGGTGCTTTCCTTGCTGTTATTAACATTTCCCTACTGTTCACCCAAGGGTTAACAGCAATGTCCCTCTGGCTAGGCCTGTGCTCCTACATGCTAGATGTGGGGAAATGGATGACGTCTTCTACAATGTTGGTAGGAATTATGAAGACTTAAACTAGGCTGATAATAGCAGAAACTGGAAAGGGGATATACATTCATGACACAAGACAAATAGGTTATTACAAATTATTGAAAAAGAAGATCTGAGATCATGTAGGTATGATATGAGAAATAGAAAAATGGTGTTACCAGTCACTGAAATCAACAACTCAGAAAGAAGAGCAGAACAAATGGGAGAGATGATTAGTTCCACTGTACATATGTTGATAACATTGCTATTCATTTAAAAAGTTATCTTGAGAATGGAAAGACCTGAAAGTGATATAGATATTTTAATCAATGATAGGCTTAAAGATGCTTTTGCCATTCATTGGAATTAGGGATTAGGAGCATTAAAAAAGGTGATGGTTGTTTGCATTGCCAAAATATTGCAAATAAGAGATCAAGCAAGCAACTTTGAAGAGCAGGCTTAGTCTTTTCTAATAATCTCTCTTTCTCTGTCATTCTCTATGTCATTATAGATACAGGAAGGTGTTGAAAAAATATGTGCATATTTTAAGAAAGGCAAAAACTGTATTCAAATTGTAATACTCAATATATACTGATAACATTTGTTATCTTGTACATTGTAGCTTGTAACTCTTGTGATTGCAGGAGTCAAATGTGACTTAAGTATTACAATTTGAATGCAGTTTTTGCCTTTCTTAAAATATGTATACATTTTTGGCCCCTGGTGTATATAAGTAAATGTGTGTATATGTAGTGTATATACTTGCATGCTTTTTTCCTCCTAATTTATCACATAGATGTGAAAGGAAAGAAAATTGATAATGTAAAACAAGTAAAACTATGTGACAATAAGAGAAATTTTCAAGAATAGAATCTTGCGATTGAGACAATAAAATATTATAAAATAAGTATGGTCAGAGGGATGGAGGGAGAGCCAGGAACAAGTAGTGAGAATTTAGGAAGGATATGTTAGGTTGTTTATTAATTAATTAATTAATTATTATTTTTTGAGACAGCATCGTAAAGTGTCACCCTGGGTAGAGTGCTATAGCATCATAGTTCACGTAACCTCAAACTTGGGGCCAAATGATCCTCTTGCCTCAGTTTTTCTATTTTTAGTAGGAAGGAGGAGGTCTTGATTTTTCTCAGGCTGATTTCAAACTCATGAGCTCAAGCCATCCACCTGCCTCAGCCTCCCAGAGCTCTAGGATTGCAGGCATGAGCAGCTGCACCTGGCCTGGAAAGGAAATGTTTAAGAGGAGAGATAAGGGAAATTGCACCAATAGCAGCTTAACTTCCTAATTTGGAAAACTGGCATATCAAATATGTGGAAGAGGTCAGAGAAATAAAAGTTAAATCAAGAACTTTCTGTTTTTGAATTTATGATATTTTTGGTGACTTTAGCTCAAATAGTCATGAGAGATTTGGGGGGATGAGGGAAGACTGCAGTAGGTCAGCAAGTGTAAGTGAAGTCAGGGAGCGTTTTGTGAATTATAAAATGTACTTCCTTGAAAGGACACGCTTACAACTATTAAAATGTTCCCACAGTCTTGAAAGAGCATCCCCTAGATAATTACCATGCTCTCTCTCCTTTATCTAATTCAGGTCTTTACTTAACTGTTGCCTTCTTGGAGAAGGCTGTCTTGAAGACCTTGTCTCTATCAACCTATCCTTGGTCCCCTCAAGATTCATTCTCTGCCTTTCTTTAGGCTTCCGTTTCTACCATGCTAGGTCATATTTACTCCATCGATGCCCTGCCTTGGCCTTATATTTCTGACAGGGTGTGTTCCCTGGGGAGCACCAGTAGGAGGAGAGAGGAAGGATGCTCGGGGATGTTTATTTCTCTGCTATCCCCAGAGGTATGAAATTATCCTGTGGGATTTTCCCACAGCCAGCCCATACCTACTTAAGCAGCATACCCATACATTTAATTTTATTAAATTCAATTCAATTATCTTTGTTTGTTGTGCCATCTGGATCTTTCAATAACCCTGACTGATGTACAATCTTGTATAAAATAGAAGCCCCATAACTCTCTGTCATACTTGAAATTATTTTCCTTCAGAGAACTTATCACCATTTACTGTGGTTGAATATGTTTACTGTCTGCCTTGCTCGTTACAGTGTGAAATCTGCAAGTCAAAGGACTCTGTCTATTCTGTTGACTACTATATCCCATCACCTAGAACCATGTTGGACACTAATGGCATCTGTTAGGTCCTATATGTTACAATCTGATGAATATGCATGCGGGTCAGATGCCACACTTAGCACTGATGTTCATCATTTTTATCTCTTCTTTCAGTATCTTTAGAATAAGAAAAAAATTCTTTGATATTCTACATTGTGTTTGAAACTCTCACAACTAGTAATACTAATCATAGTCTAAATGTTTTAAATCCTAAAAACCCTAAAAGTTTCAAATTGAAGAGAACTTTGCATATATGGCTTAATCAAAACTGTACTCATGTGTGTGTGTGTGTGTGTGTGTGTGTGTGTGTGATGGATCTTCCAAAACTATTCTACCTGATGCATTTATAAGGACAGATTTTCTATTTACCTACCATTATTTCAAAGTTTTGAAACTGACTGAATGGATGCATTCTTAGGAAGTTAGTATGTATATTCCGAGGCAAAATTGGAGGGGAGATTATAGGTAAAGAGGAAAATAACATACCAATCTGTATTTTAATGTAACAGAATCTTGTACAAATTACTGTTTGAAACCATTTTATGTTCACCAACAATCCAGAGAATACTCAGTGATTGCCAAAAAAAAAAATAATAATTGCATCTTTTAAAATTTTATGTGGTATGATGCGTTTAACCGTGAGCTATTTTTGAGTACTTGAGCCTTGCATGTACATTTTTAATTTTGATTGCTCCACTGAGCTATGCAGCTATTTGCTAGGGATATACTTCAGAAAGGAACTACTAACACCATTAACTCACCACTTATTCTTGCCCACTACATAATTACACGTAAGGTATCTTAAAACACATGCACACGCTCTTTTAAAAGAAGTGGTAAACCATATAATGGAACGAAGTGTGTGACACAGATTCAAAATAACCTCCATAGTATTTCCATAATCGTAATTATAATAAGAAAACTACATTACCTTGTATGCATTCTTTAATGCACAGATGATTTCATCTGAGTCATCTCATTTCAGACTCAAACTTACAGGGAGAGTATCATCCCTAATTTCAGACGACAAAACTGAGCAATGAAGCTGTTAAGGTGCTGTTTGGGATCATCCAGTGAGTGATGACGACATGGCTAAGGTCTTTCTAAACGACTTAGATGAACTGGCATTTTAATCTCCTCCCACAGAAACTTGTGATTTTGAGCACATCACTTGCATTTTCTGTTTTTCAGCTGTAAAACTGGTAGTAGTGAAAGCTGGCTGAGTTTTGATAAAGATTTTTGATAAAGCTGACTTTATTTTGATAAAGATTATATTATATAATATGCAACTAATTAAAAACCTGGTGCATGGTGATGACAATAACCATTGTGGCTTTGTTATGATTTTGCTATTATTCTAATTATCAATGCTATGATTTAGGTTTGAATTGTATTTGAAATAAAAAATATTTAGTTCCATAGAATTGTGATCATTGATCATTGTGTTTCTCCCTAAAAGATATTTTTCCCCCAAATTTCCTTGGAACACAATGATTGGCATTTAAGGAGACAAGAAAATGATCAGATAATCGTGTATCTTTGGCAGACTTCAGTACACTGATATATAATTATCACATTGTTAAATCTACTATAAGGGAATTCAGATGACCCTTTATTCTCAATCTCTAAAGGTAGAAGATTGTCCTTGTATCAGAGAACATTAGATTTCAAACTTTACTTACTTCCACCCACTTTCTTGTTACTTTCAGTAAACTCGTGTAACTTCCTAGCAGCTTAGCTTCCAAATTTATATAAAATTGGCACACTCCCAGCTGTTCTTATGTGCCTATAGGTAGAATTGAGTGATCAGATCTCCGTATGAGTCAAGATAGCCCAGGTCAGACGTGGTTTCCAAGTAACCCCAAGAGTCAATGTCATATCATAACAAATGGCTTGCTCATGCAACATTAGCTGTTGGTCCAGGTTATTCCACAGGCCAGCTGTCCTCTGTGTATTAGCTTCGCATCCCTGGATGCTGCTATCTGATTGTACACGCCCTCAAACATTGCTGTAGAGGAAGCGTGGTTAGGAGTTAATCACCAGCAATTAAATATTTCCACCTGGAACTGCTGCAAATGATCTGTACTTTCTTATGGCTAGATAGAAGAAATCAGTTCTGGTGTTCTAAATCCCTGTAGGGTGAAAATATATCATATAGTTTCAAATGGCTACAAGGAAGATATTGAATGTACCCACCACAAAAAAATAGTAAAAGTTGGAAGTGATGGATGTGCTAATTAGCCTAACATGATCATTTTGTGTATTGAAATATCACAATGTACTTCATAAATATGTACAATGTATCAATTTAAAAAAGAAATCACATGGACATACAGAATGACTTTGAAAAGTAGGGAACTAAACTCTTTTCATGTGCTGAAAAGCAGATGAAAACCATATATTTGGGAACATCATTGTTACTTACTAGAACTGATATCATGACTGACACGGAGGGTCTCTTTACGGAATGTGAAACTCCACATTGGTGCAGATCCCCAAGCACTTTTCTGTATATAGGCAGGATATAACTCTAAGTCAGAGGCGTCCTCTGCTGTGACAGGCTATTCTTATTCTGGAATATGATGACTTTTCCTCAACTATCAGGGAGAACTAAAAAATTCCTGCAGGGTCATAAAGCAAGTTTAAGAGCTGGGAAAAGAACGAATGCTACTCAGAGGCAGACGCTCGAACTGGTTTCTTTGAAAGCTACAGTGATCACTTTGCAGTCGGCACTGATGGATGGAAGGAACAGATTCTAAAACTTCACTCTTGCATGGAGATGTGTAGACAGCACAGCGCAGATTACATATGTGAACAGTAAGTAATTACTGTAAACCCGATTGAGATGTCTGCAACTGGCACTTTAAGACCAGCATAGGAAAATACAGTTCGGATTTATACACTTTCTATTATGGTTTTAATCACCCTTGTTGAATTATTTTTCTTGTATTCAGAAAGCCTGGAGATGAAGAACCTCATAAGTTCCTGCTTCTCGTCGTTACGTGGAACAGAGTGAAGCAGATGCTGTTGCTTTATCTGACCTGCTTTTGCTTTTGCTTTTGCTTTTGGTGTTCCCAGCTGCTTTTGGTGTTGACTGCAAAGGGCTAATACTTGCACCCTCCTTCCCCAGGGCATTACCCTTGGCTAACAGGAGCCAATTTGCTCAGAGATGTCTGAGATACTGGGAGGTTATACACCCCACATCCCCGAGGCAGCCCACAGCCAGAGTGACTTATGTAATAGAACAGTCCTGCCTTCTTCCCTTGTGGTGGGACTTCTGTGATAAAAATTTATGCTCCAAATTTCCCTGTGATGTGAAGTTGAACCTGAACTCTGGAAACCACATCTCTGTCTGGGGCGTTTTATTATCCTCACCTCTTCTCTCATTCCCTACAGATTTCTCCTGTGAACCCTCTCTTTCAACAAATCACTTTCACAAGAAACCCTGTCTTGGGCTGTGCTTTCCAGTGTCTGACCCAAGACACTAGAAATACTCAACCTAATTAGTGCTGTCAATATTCTCATGACTAGAACCAGCTTAGAGCTATATTCACAGAAAAAAAAAAAAAAAAACCTTTGCAAGGTTATTCCTGCATGAGTTGGCTATGCATAAAATGAGCAAGCAAACAGAAAAGTAAATTATAAAAGCTTAAAACAATATCCCCAACCCTGGGGCTCCGCATTGAACCACAGAATATTGATGCATATTGCATCAACAGACTATTTCGAGTCACTCTCATAGGTAAAGTAATATTGTGGTGTTCACTTCCCATATGATAATTATGTTGAAATTGTCAGTGGACTTGGAAAGGTAGATAATAGAATTAGATATCTTTTTATATTATGAGCAATGCTGATCTCTCAGGTCACTGGGATTGGAACTCTAAGAAATGCCTTGAGTTTTTTAAAGGAAAAAATGGAGCATATGTTCTTGCCACATTAGCTTTGTTAAAGTCATAATCTCAATACACCAAGCTCTGGATACCACATTCTGTGGGACTTATAGGCAATCTGGTGTCCAAAGAAAAAGAATTAATGTTTTGGGGCATGTGCTGTGGACATGCATGACACGAAGATGTTGGAAGTGTTAAGGCCACATCCTGAATACCTCCTATTACGACTAATTAGTACCTAGAAGCTATATCATGCACTTGTACACCAAAAATACTTATTGAGTTCTGAGTCATCTAAATTAATTGCTGTGAATACAAATTTTCTTGTTAAGTAGACATTGAAAATTTCCCCCTTAAGTCTATATTTCACTAATTATTTGATTATTAGAAAATAACTTATTTAAATCATATTTTTCTGATGTTTAGACAAATGCTAGAATCTCAGAAAATATTTTGGTTACTATAAGGAAATGGAGTTATTTCCCAATGAAAGATTTACTATATTGATAAAATATGGAGGAAACCCCCATACAGTTACGGGAAAAACAACTCTTGATTCACACAGAAAAAAAAATCCCAGTCTACCCCAGAAGTATGTGCAAATTTTATTTGTCAATTAAAACAAATTTAAAAAGCTAGAATAAGTCATAAAAGTAACTTAAAAACAAACACACAGGTTCAGCAGATTCCAAAAGAACTGAGGATCCCAGTTCAATGCTGTGTTTGCTGGTGTTAGAGCAACTGTGTATCACTGCAACATTC
>NW_003852845.1:46551-47210 GCF_000181295.1 Otolemur garnettii | reverse complement strand
CCGATCAAATCCTGGAGGTAAATTATAGGTTAACTTGTAAAAGCACTGTAATACTTTCTGAACCCAAATCATTTCCAGTGATACCATCAGGATAGAGTAAGCACGAAGAGTATTCCATCCATTTCTTCTTTTTTACCTGAAATATAGAAAACACCCGTCTCCCCATATTTATAGTGACCTCTGATGGCAAAATATTCTGCTGCATTTCAGGCTAACCCATCTAAAGGCATCACTCAAATGTATCAGTCTGTGCCACCAAAGTCTTTATAAAAGCACACAAAGCAGATTGAAAATACCTCTGAAGAAAAGGTACAACAGCATTGCCAATTATAGCTGGTGATTTGCAGAGTTTATTCTTGGCCATGGGAAAGAACTGGTACACACAGAGTGTAAAGTGAGGTTTGTTTTTTTTCCAACCTGGTCAAATCCTGGAGAAGACAAGGCCAGAATGGGAAAAGATACAGCTTCTGAGTCCAAAATACCTGTGTTTGAGACCTGGCTTTGCTGTCTTCTCATCAATCTTGGGCAAGCAATTCTGCCTCTTTGAGCCTCAAAATATTCTTAGATAATTTGAGAATAATACTTACTTCTCTGCAGGTAAGAAATAAGTGATATGAGAATTTAGTGATTGAATAATAATAGCTGACATATATTGTGTG
>NW_003852845.1:41427-45448 GCF_000181295.1 Otolemur garnettii | reverse complement strand
CATTCTGTATGAGGTCCAATATCTACTCCTGATAAGTAATTGCAACGTGGGAAAGTGAAAAGAAACTCTACACAGTGATAAAATTATATGAGGCCAGAATATGACTTTAAAGGCTTGTTTCAGAATTAGAAAATTTGCTTTAATTTCATTTTGTTCCAGGAGTATTTTGCTTATTTTGTTTTATATTCTTTTTATTTTAAATTTAGATTACTTAAATTATCTAAAAAATTGCAAGATGCATCAAAGTATATTAATGGAATTGTTTGTTGAATGAATAAATGAATGTATACATGGTTATACAAGGAAAAAGCAGTGGAGAAAGTTATTTAGTAAATAAGAAAGATAAAGATAAAAATTTAGCATAATTATAGTACATTTTTTGAATCTCTGGTATGTGGTAGAGTAAAATACCCTTTTCAAATGTTTTTACTTATTGTATTTATTTTTTATTTTTATGGGGGCAGGGGAAGATTTATTTTAAGGTGTTGACTCATATATTCTGTACATGTGAAGGTTCAATTCCAAAATTAGCAGAGTAAGCTGGTATGCTGGAGACCTCGCAAAGAGTTGCAGTTTTAGTCCAAAGGTCATCTCCTGGCAGAATTCCTTCTTCCTCTAAGGTCACTTGTCATTCTGTTAAGGTCTTCATCTAATCAGATGAGTCCCACACACATTATAGAGGGTAATTACTTTACTCAAAGTCCACCAATTTAAGTGTAAACCTTATGCAAAAAAAAAAAAGATAAATAAAATCCTCATGGAAACATTCAGAATAATGTTGAATTTATCTGGACACTATGGCCCAGTCAAATTGGACACATAGGATTAATCATCACACCTGTGATACCAGCCAAGGTTAAAAAATGAGCCTCAAAGTATCCTTAACTCCCTTTAGGCTCAAGCAATCCCCTTGCCTCAGCCTCCCAAGTAGCTGGGACTACAGGTGTCTACCACAACACCCAGCGAATTTTTAAAAATGGGATCTCACTTTTGCTCAGGCTGGTCTCAAACTCCCGAACTCAGGCAATACACCTGCATCAACCTCCTGGAGTGCTAGGATTACAGGCATGAGCCACTGCACCTGGCTCATTTATTTCAAATTGAAATTTGTATTGAGGCTATTGTAGATTTACATGTACTTGTAAGAAATAGTAAAGAGAAATCCCTTATAGGCTTTGTCCAGTTCCCCCTACTGGTGATATTTTATAAACCTTTAGCATAATATCACAACCAGGGTATTAACATTGGCACAACCCACTCATCTTACTCTGATTTCTCGGTTTTACTTGTGAGTGTGTGTATTGAGTTGTATTTCATTTTACCAGCTTTATAGATTCATGTGTCTCCTGTCACAGTTGAGATAATCAGTAGTTCCATCAACACAAGGACCCCTTGTACTGTGTAACCACACACATCTCACTCCTACCCCTCCTTATCTCTCCCATCACTGACCATAAAATCTGGCAACCACCAATGTCCATTTCTAAGATTGCATCATTTCAAACATGTTGCATAAATTAGATCATGTTGTATGTGCTTTTTGAGTTCTTTTCTCTGCATAATCCCCTAGAGATATATCCAAGGTGTTGCATCTACCAATAATTTATTCATTTTTATTGATGAGTATGTAAGTACCACAGTTTGTTTCATCATTTATCTATTAAAGGACAACTGAACTGATTTTAGTTTTTGTCTGTTGCAAATCTGCTATGACTGTTGATGCTCAGATTTTTTAAAAAAATCTTCCTGGTCTAAATGCAAATTTTCATTTTAGGAGGATAGATACCAAGGAGTGCAATTGTTTGAAAGTACAGTTGTTGCAACTTAGTTCCAAAAGAATCTTTGGTTTCCAGGGTGGTTGTACGACATCGCATTCCCATTCGCAATGTACATGTGATCAGTTTCTCCCCATCTACACCGGCATTTGTTGTCACTATTTTTAATTTTAACATGGGTGTCGTGATTTGTAATTATGATGTTAATTTGCATTTCTTAGGTGGCCATTGGTGTCAAATGTCCTTCCATGTGATCACTTCCCATCTGCCTATCTTTCTTTTCACTTAAATGTTTCTTCATGTATGTTGCGCGTTTTCTAAATGGATTGTTTGTTTTTCTGTTGAGTCTTTAGAATACATACTACATGTGCTTTGTCCGATGTGTCATTTTCAAATATATTCTCCTAATTTTTAGGTTCTCTTTGCATGTTCACATGGACTTTGGCCAAGTATATTCTTAAAACACATTTGATGAGTTCCAGTACATCAATTTTTATATATTGATGGTAAGTCTAAGAACTCTTTGTCAAGACCTCACTTCTGAAGATTTTCTCCATTTCTTACCCCAAAGTTTCATAGCTGTACATTTTAATTTAAGTGTGTGATTCAATTTGAGTTGATTTTGGCTTACGGTGTGACTTTGGATTGAGGTCCTTTTTCGCTCCTGGATGTTCAGATGCTCCAGCACCATTTGTTGGAAAGATCATCCTTTCTTCATTGGATAACTTTTAGCTCAACAATCAGCTGGGCACATTTGGGTCCTATGCATTGCCAGGGTCCTGCCCCAGGGGAATGGTCCTTTAAGACCTGTGGATCTGGTGGCAACCAACTGAAGAAATACAAAGTTAGAAATGATGAGAAAGAGATGACACACAGAATAGAATTTTCAAAGGTGGGAACTCAGGGAACCACCACCCGCTTGTGGGGTTCTGATGGTGGCCCTGAGTGTCAGTTCCACTCAGCTTTTGTTGAAGGCTGTTTGCTCATTAGCCCAAAGGGCAAGCTGAGGGAGGGAACAAAGATGGCAGCAGTTTCTCTGAGTGAGCATATCAGCTCCTATAGCTTCTTTACTTTATTAACTTTAAGAGGCTGAGCAGTCTTAAGAAATCCAGAACCTGAGCCTTGTATGGGGGCAGTCTCCTGTCTGAAATCTCACACACAGATTCTTAGGGAGGTGTTAATCTCCACTAGTTCACTGTGGAGTAAAATGCCACTGGTATCAGTCTTCTCTGAAGAATCGGTGGGAAAGAGGAATTTACCTCTCATCACTACCACAAAGGGTCTTCCTCTGCGATAAGGGGTATAAGCCCTCCTGCTTATATTTCAGGGCTCGAGCTGTTCCCTTGATCTCTGCCCCAGCCAAATACAAATCTCCACAATGGGCATTTGCTTTGTCTGTTTACTGGGCATGAAATGGCCTAGTTAATGTCTCTTTCTAGGCCTTGACACAGCATCTTCTGTGGCCATTATTCCTCAGAGTATTTACAGACCCAACAGAGGTGTTAGTAAGCTGTGTCCCCAATAGGCCAGCATTCTAGGAAAAGGAAGAAACTTGCTCAGATAAGAAATTTAGCAGTGGCTGGTTTAAAAGTAAACTAGCTAACTTTTCTTGGTTCTGCCTCACTCAGCTTACTTTTTCATTTTCCCCTTTTCTGGGGGTGTTTTCCCTTGCCAAGAATGGAGTCTTCGGTCCACATTTGGCCTGCATGCATATTTTACTCCACTGACCTGTATGTCTGTCCCTTGGCTGTGACCATACTGTCTTAACTGCTGTTGATGTACAGCAGCAGTTTTCAACCTATGGGTTGCAACCCCTTTGTAACAATGAAAATACATCATGGCATTAGGAAGGTTGAGGACCACCGATGTATAGTAAATCTTATTATAGGCTAGAGTGATTCCACTGTCTATGGATAATGTGTTCTCTATGGGTCAAGGAGAGAACTTGGTTAATTATGTTATTCAGATATTGTTGTATTCTTCCTGATTTTCTAGCTAGTATTTCTATCAAGTACTAAGAGGGGAGTGTTGAAATTTCTAACAATAATTATTGATTTTCTGATTTCTACTTTCAGCTGTTTTTATTATTGCTTCATGTGTTTTGAGGTACTCTTGATTGACATTTTTAAGATTATTATGTCTTTCTGGTGGGCCATAACTTTTTTTATTATGTAATGCCCACATAGCCTATAGTAATTATCTTTGCTGTGAATTCTACTTATTTAAATATTGTGACAGCAATTCTT
>NW_003852845.1:37069-41052 GCF_000181295.1 Otolemur garnettii | reverse complement strand
CAGGTTAGCACAAATGATTTAAAGTCCCCATCTTTTCTTATGGCTGAATAGTACTCAATGGTGTACATGCACCACAGTTTGTTAACCTGTTCAGGGGTTGATGGGCACTTGGATTGCTTCCATGTCTTGGCAATTGTGAATGGAACTGCAATGCAAATTTCCTTGTGGTAAAATGATTTTTTATTCTTCTGGGTAGAAATCTAATAATGGGATCGAGGAATCAAATGTAAGGTCAGCTTTTAGTTGTTTGAGAATTCTCCATACTACTCTCCATAGAGGTTGTATTAGTTTACAATCCCACCAGCAATAGAACTGTTCTCTTCTCTTCAAATCCATACCAGCATCTGCAGATTTGGGATTTTTTTGTGATATGGGCTAATATCAATGAAGTTAGGTAATATTTTAGAGTGGTTTTGATTTGGATTTCTCTGATGATTAGGGATGATGAGACTTTTTTCATGTAGTTGTTGACCATTCATACATTTTTCAGTTTCTTACAAATAGACAATAGTTGGGTGGTATTTTTTAAATTTACTCTTCCAATCCCTTTTGATTGGTATAGTTAGATGATTTACATTGAAAATAATTCCTGACATGTCAGCACTGATAAATGCAATTTTATTAATTAATTCATTTCTTTTGCCTCCCATTCTTAATTTTTTTTCTTACTGTCCCTGTGTAACTTGATCTTATCCAGGATTCTATATTAATTGTTCATGAATAGATCTCTTTGTGTAGCTCTCCTAGAAGGTGCTCTGGATATCATGATATGTGTATGTAACTTATCACACTCTATTGATAATCAACATTTACCTTGCAAATGAAGTGTGGAAACCTCTTTATGTGTACATCCCCACTCTTAAATATCTTTGCTTTGAGTAATGAATCGTGTTATACTCTGTGCCTCACATATGATTTTTTAAATCAACAAATATGATTTATAAAACTCACGATGAAAAGGGTAATCTGTAGTGACCTCCATATTCCTGTTATTCCATTGTTTCCTCATCCTTTGGAATGCTCCAAGATGCTCACTTTTATTACCTCCTTTCTGTTTGAAGTACTTCAGCTAATCTATAATAGGGGGTCTGCTATAACAAATTCTTTTCATTGTTTGCTTTTGAGATTTTCTTCATGTTCCATTTATTCCTGAAGGGTAGTTCCATCAGAAATAGAGTTTGTAGTTGACAGTTCTTTTTCTTTACCACTAGAAAAATTGTTGTTTCACTCCTTCTGGCCCCCAAGGTTTTAGATGAAAAATCCACTGACATTTAAAATGGTCTTCTGCACAGGTAATGCATTGTTTCTCTCTAGCTACTTTCAAGATTTTTTTTTCTTAGCCATTAGTTTTCAGAAGTTTATTATATGTCTTGGTGTAAATTACTTTGAGTTTATTCTATTTAAATAAATAGGGCTTGCACAGCTTCTTGGACCTTTATGTTGGTGTTGTCACAAAATTGGGGCTGTTTTCAGTAATTATTTCATCAAAGACAGTTTCAGCCCCACTTACTTATTCTTTTCTCCTCTTTAAAATCCAAAATATGAATATTGAAATTTGTAGTATTGCTGCATAGGCCTCTGAGGCTCTGCTCAATTTTCTTTTCCAAAGCGTTTTTGCTGTTTTAATCAGATTGAGTGAATTGCATTAATATGCCCTCAAGTTCACTGTCATTTTCATATGTCATCTCCACTCTACTACTGAGTTCATTCAGTGAATTGTCTTGTAATTTTATTGTTATTGTATTTTTTAGTTTTATAATCTCCATTTGGTCCTCTTTTCATATAATATACCTTTTATTTCTTTTCTGTCATGTTCCATTTTTTCAATCGCTCCAAGAAAATGTGTAATTGGTTATTAAAAAACACTCTTATACTGAGTGGTTTTAAAATTTTTGTCAGATAATTCCAACCTTTGATTCGAATAGGTGTTAATATCAGTTTAATATCTTTTTTCATTAAGTGACTTTCTTGGTGCTCAGTGTGATAAGTCATTTTTCCATTATATCCTGGATATTTTGTCTATTATGGGGTTAAAGACTGTGGGTCCTGTTTTACTGCAGTAGAACCTCTGTAAGTTGACCACCCAAGGGACTTAACAAGCTGGTCAACAAACATGAAATTAGGCCGACAGTACTGTGTGATGTGTGATGCTTGTCTGGTTTATGAATATTAGGTCAACCTAAGGAGGTGGTCAGTGTAAGGGGGTGGTCAACTATGGAGGGTGTGCTGTCTTTGTCTTAGTGGGCAATCTCCCAGTTTAGGTTTAGTATGCAAGTTTTGAGCTGCATATGTGGATGGTGCTTCCAGTGGTAGTTGCATATTCAGAGCCTTTCTGGTGTTACCTTGCAATGCTTAATTTAACTGATGCTAGCAGTGGATAGCAGGTCTCTTATTGCTTTCTGCAGGTGCACCTGTGGAGACAGAGAGGATTGCCCCATCTTGAGCTGCCAAGCATCTCCTCATAGGAGTGGGGTATGGTGGGATCCTCCGTCATCTTCCTCTCCCCAGCTGCCTATGTTCTCTAGAAGGACAAGGAGTCTCAGATCCTCTCAGTCGAAGACCATCTCCAAGCCAGTTAGCTTTTTCCTATTAGACTCCTCTTGCTGTTTCTTTGCAAGCACTTGAGTGCCTCTGGACAGATGCAGAGTTTTCCAGGCCTAGTCACTGCTGTGGCTGGGGGGTCTCCGTTCAGCTCTGCTCCATCACAGTGTCTCTGGACTGAGGTAGGAAATTTGGGGCTGAGGGAAGGAGGAGAGTCTCAGGACTGTGAGTCAAAAAAGCTCAGAAATGGAAATGCATGTTGCAATTGAGCCATTCTGCTGATTTCACCCTCCTTTCTCAATATTTCTCACTAGGGAGAGGGAGTCTCAGGTCCCTCTAGGTAGAAGAATGCTTATTCTAGATACTTATTATTAGCGGAGCTCCGGATAAATTCCTTTTCCTGGTGATATGAGTGCTGAGCTCCCCTGATGTTGTCCTAGGGACTGTGTTCCATTCAAGGGAGAAATGAGCTCACCTCCTTTCTGTGGCTAGTCTGTGGGTTGGAAATAGCAGGACAGGGAAGCCTTCTGTCGGGTGGGGGAACTTAAGGTACTTGGCTGTCCTTCCAGTACTGGGACCCTAAACCTGTTTATCATCATTGTAACATTTTTTCACAGTTTCCCTTTTATTGTTTTCTATATTATTTCCAACATTTATGTTGTGCTTGGTAAGGAGGAGCAGGAAGAAATAGGTCTGTGCCGTCTTTAGTGAAGAAGTCCCTAAAATATTTTCAGTCTTAAAATGAAGATGCACATTTTTTCCCCATGTACCAGTGGGAGACACGAAGGTACAGAATCGTGTGCTATTTGTTCAAGGTCATGAACAAATAATGAGCAAGTGGCAACAGAAAAAATCAACTTGATCTATCGTGCTAAAAGACAGATTCTTCCTTTCGCTGTCTTCTTTGCACGTGGAACCAGTATGAAAAATACAAAAGCAACAAAATCAAAACTAAACAAAAGGGCTAGTTCTGAGAAACTATTCTGTACTTAATGTCATTGATTTGCAGGGAGAAAAACATGTATGTGTCTGTTAAATTGTGTCATAGCAACTGTAGAAGCAAAGAAGACAAATGTAAAACAAATAACTTTCTGGGAAATGGCAGGCGAGGGCGATCAGGGCAGCTGTAGAGTGTAGAGGATGTTCTCATTAAAGAAAAGAGGGTTTTGAAGGGCAGGTGTTGTCCTGGCAAAATGACTGGCTCAGTTCCGTTGCCGGCTCCTTGGCCCCTGTGTCCAAACCTGATTTCTGGAGGACTAGCCTGAGGAACAGGAGAGGCACATTTGGCTTGGATGCTCACCAGAGAGCAAGGACAGCTGAGTTGATTTTCAACTGTCTTTCCAAGTCTGAGAAAAGTAAAAGTGGCTAAGTCCTTTCTTCTTTCTATCTCAGCTAGATATTTCAGATACAGACAGGAGGGCAATCTGAACTGACAACACCAG
>NW_003852845.1:34037-36146 GCF_000181295.1 Otolemur garnettii | reverse complement strand
ATTTATATATAATAAAAATTATATTTTCATTTATTCATAAAAATATTGGGGAAGAAAGTGTTTTCAGTTTTCTTTTAAGATTTCAGAACAAGAAGCTTTCATCTGATACCAATATGAATTATACATGTTAAAAAGAAAGAAAATAAGCAATATTAACAAAGAAATAAATTTGCTAGAAGCACCTGTATTTCCAGGTATTAAACGATGGAATTCCAGGGAACAAAGTGTGGACATATTGATCTAGGTGATTAGTATTACAGAAGTCTCAGCACCAACACCTGCTCACTGAGTTATTTCCTTTCTGAAAATTTCCCATGATTTAATGTGCTCTACAGATTTACAGACACACTTCTGTCTATGTGCTTGTTTTTATTTCACAGACCTTATTAGGGACTAGAATGCTTCCCCTCCTTTGAGAGATGAGGTAATAATTGTCTTAAGGAAGGTGAGGTCCAAGTCACAGCATTCTTTCTCAGGAAGTCTTTTCCAACTCATCAAAAAGAAGTTATTTTGCTGTTCTATTCATAGTATTATGTTTTTATCAGAGAGCTCTGGTAGACAGGAGCCAATAAGAAAAACGGGTTCCCAGAGACCTGAGTTGGAATCCTGGCTTTGCCATCCCCTCCCTCTTTGACTATTAGGGGTAGTGTCTGTACTATGTAGCAGTAATGGTACTTCTTAAGGAGGTTTGAGGATATAATGAAAGAAAACCAAAGACTAAAGAGAAAGTACTAGAGAGACGTGAGTAACTCTCCTCATCCTGCCTTCTGCCCTCTCACAGTTCATAGATGTTGCCCAGTTGGCCCAGGGCTTTAGTCATATCTCAGGTATTTTAGGTCACATAAAACAATTATCCATCCTAAATCACTGACTGTCACACTGGGCTGAGCATTAACCTGAGAAAAGGTAGTAGTGGTATTTTTGATAATTATCTTTTTTTTTTTTTTCAAATAAAAGACTCAGAAGCAAGAGACTTGAAGAGAAAGCAATGGATGCAAATTCCATATTTTGAGATAAAATATGTGGTCGACCTTAAGCTTGGTGTTATATTCTTTAAAGGCTGTTCAGAAACTACAGTGATACATTTTTTTACTTCTTTTTCCTCTGCCTGCTCTTTCCTCAAGGGATTTTTGTGTCTCTCCTTCCCCCTTCCCCTTTCTCTCTCTTTCTTTTGCTAAATGAGAGGGCTGAGGGTTGAGTTTAACAGCTTTTATTCTAAGTGTCTCCACAAAGAAGTTGTAGGCTACATACTATTTCACAATATGTGTATCTTCCATAGTATCTGAATACGTTTATTTTTAATAGTAATAGTAAAAACAGCTAACAATTATCAAGCACCAATTAGGTATCAGATATTTTAATTAAAATATCTGAAATTCTTAAGGAAAGCTGAAATGATAAAATTTATTTTTCATCTTTATAACAAAAATAAGTTAGACTGAGAGAGTACGTGAACTGGCTTGTCCAGGCCAAAACCAGGTATATACCTTTCTTAATACTCCTATTATATCCTCACATATTTCAGCGGTTGCTGGAAAAAAAAAAAGGTTAACTACTAGGGTCAGGGTCTTTTTCGGTCTTTTCTTTTCTTTTTTTTTTTTAAGATTCAATGGCATATTTTGTGTTTTTTAAATTAAATCATAACTGCATATATTTATAAAGTACAATGTGCTAATTTGTTATACAGTGTGCAATACTTACATCAAACTGATCAACATAACCATCCCCTCACTTATTTGTTGTGGTCAGACATTTATACTCTGCTCTTAATAGATTTGAAATGTACCATTGCCTTGGGCACAATAAGTGAGGTCTACCAAATACCCTCTCTTTCTTGCCCTGCCCTCTCCCTCCTCTTCCCTCCTTCTTTCTGAACTATAATTATGTTTTATCTTTCATATGAATGTGTAGGTGATTATAGGTTGGTTTCATAGTAGTATTGACTATATTGGATACTTTTTTCCACTCTTTAGATACTTTACTAAAAAAATATTTTTCAGTTCCATACAGGTAAACATAAAAGATGTAAAGTCTCCATCCTTTTTTATGGTTGCATAGTGTTCCATGGTATACATATACCACAATTTGTTAATCCATTCATGGGTTGAT
>NW_003852845.1:21758-32972 GCF_000181295.1 Otolemur garnettii | reverse complement strand
TAGGTCTTAACATCTGCTGAATAGGACTCATACTTAGCACTTTCTGGGCATGCAATTGGGGTTCACTATGCTTCTGTCATGCTTAAATTCACATGGTAAGAACAGGTAATGGGGAATGGACCTGAAATGCACCTAGATACTATTTAAATGATGAAGAAAAGCATCCTGAACCCGAAATACTAAAGCTATTATCATTATCATATAAATTATTGTGTGATATTATTAATATTATGGCAATATCAATGTATTATCATTGAAATTGAAACAGAAGCTTAAATATATATTTGGTTTGACTGGGAATATTTTGATGTACAATAGGCATTTCCTTAGATATGGCCCATAAGAGTAGAAAAACACCTTTGTCTACATTATTATGCTTCATTAAAAATAAAAGAAAATTTTATCCAGAGAAATCTGATAATTTCCTGAAAGCCAAAAATTACTCAGTGATAAAAGTAAAAACAGATATATAACTGTACATTCTGTATACCAGGTTAGAATTGCATGGCACTATGACCTCACAAGGTGGAATATAATAATAATAATAATTAATAGCTAATGCAGGTCATGTACTAACAATAGTCCAGGTACTGTCTTATATGATGCATGTGTAAAAGCTTGCTTAATACTTTAGTTGTATAAATAGATACTATTTTATCTCTATATTACTAGATATCATATAATCTAGAGATTTCTTATTAGATATATCTAATTGCTTCCAGATTGTAAACAGACTATATGTTAAACTAGTTAGGGTGATATCTGAAAATTAATAGTACTTTTATACAGCAGAAATAAAATGAGTAGTCATGTTTTTACCCATTTAAAAATCTTATTTTTTTGTAAACTAACTCTATTATATGCACATCTTTTATTAGCATATTTCTAATTTATTTATTTCTAATTACATGATAATATGCAACATTTGCAATTAAGCTCCATCATGGGTCTGGGCCAAATGGATCGTCTTTAAATTTCTTTAATATAAACAGATAAAGGAGAGGAATTGGGGAAGTTGCCATTTTTATTATTGAGCTCTAAAAACAATTTCAGCATGCTGTACAGAGTTACTTTGGAAAATTAATTTTAAATGGAGAAGGCATTCTTCCTTTGGTTACATGCTTGATTATTTTTAAATGTATATGGCATTGCTGCCATTCACAATAATTACCTGTCAAATATTTCTTCTGTATTTTGTATTACATTTTGTCATCAAGATGTACCTATTGCTATTTTTAACACAAAATGCCTATATGTGTATTTGTTTACTAGACACACAATCAGGAAATTTTGCATTGACTAAAGAGCTCTCTAAATGGACAAATTTATCTGTGTTAATATCAAATTGTATCCCAATTTATTTATAGGGCTAACAGGACATGGATGGATGCCATTTTTCTATTTCAACATGGTTATTGGTGGTGAAGATGTTAATGGATATTGTGACAAGGGGGATTTTACAGGACTTGGGAAATCTATGTGACATAAGGAAAAGTTAATTTCAGCCTTGCCTCATTAATCAAATCTGCTGCCAGCTAAAAACTGTCACCTAAGTATGTTGTGCTTTCTGCTGTGCAGCACTGATGAAGATACTGACTTGCAAACCAGAGGTAATTGGGCTTGGTGCTAGGAGGTGCGGGAACTAGAATGTACGGAAGTGAATGTGTTTATATCTGACCTTTTGGAAGAATTGATGGAGGCACCTTGGGGCGGGTCCTGTCATTGCTAATGGACACTATTTAAACAGTTGTGCATGTGACCTGCTGGGAACTGAAATGAGTTGCTATGGTTCCTCCACGCAGGTCTCACACTGACATCTGCACAAAAGAGGGAATACAGTCAAGGCCTGAGGCATATAGAAAACAAACACTGGGATATGGAAAAAGAGTTTGGGATAGGTAGCTATATCTCGACTTCAAAACCTTTGCAGGGGCAAACAGTACAAAAGGCCTGGCTATAACCCAGAGGGTTGAAGGGACTGTGGCTTGTTGCAACAGTTTACATAGAAGACCTTTGTGTGCTTGGGTCTAATTACCTTAAAAGCAAGAGGTAACTATTATTATTTACAATGTATACATTAGGGAAAGATCTCAGAGGAAGTAAACTGCACTCTTCATATCACCAAGCTGGGATGTGCATAAAAATGAATTTGGAATTTTTTAACTCTGAAAACCCTACTCTTTCCCCATGGCCCATTTTCAACTAACTCTACTGAGGTATAATTTTCATTTAAAAAAAATTCACATATCCTAAGTATATAGCACAATGAGTTTTAGCAAATACGTCATAATATAACCCTCACCGTAATCAAAATGTTTTCTCATGTCTCTTCTCAGATAGTTCCCTCACAAGCTTTGACCTCAGGTGATCAAAATTATACTTGTTTTTGTCTCTAAACATAGGACTTTAAGACTGTCATATGAAAAGCATTATAGGAAAGTAATCTTTTGTAGCTAGCTTATTTCAGTAAGGACAGTGTGTATGGGGACGCACCTGTGATGCTGCCTGTATCAATGTTTGGTTTTTCTTACCAGAGGGGAGCCAGTACACATATACACTTCAATATATTTGTTCACAAACCAGCTGATAGATGTTTGGTTTGTTTCCCTATTTTGGATTTATTTTGTACCTTCATATAAGTATTAGGTGAACACTTATTGGCATTTGGAGGGAGTAAATACCTAGAAATGCTGGAATATCTGATAGGTGTATGGAACTCAAGTCCTTTTTTTTTATTATTATTTTATCAAATATAACCTTTAAAATTTTAAAGACATGAATTTCCCTTCTACATACTCCATAAGGTGTACCTTTCATACGTATTTCAATTACATGGATATTTATTTTCATTCAATTTGACTTTTTGCCTAATGTCCCAGTTGTAATCTTTATCTACTTGTTTAATTTCCTTCTATTGTTAGGGATTTTTTTGCTATCATGTTTTTTCATGAGTTTCAGTTTATTTTTGATCAGATAACACAGGGTGTATTATTTAAATCATTTTATATTTAATGATGCTTTTAGGGACTCCTGTATGATTCACCATGATTGAGGTTCCAGGTGTACTTGCAAAAAAAAATACATATTTTACTAATTAGGTAGAGTAGCCTGTAAAGGTTTTAGATCAAGTTTGCTGATAGTACTGTTCCAGTGTCTATCTTTACTGATTTTTCATTTACTTAGTCTGTTAATTATTGAGTGGAGTGTTAAAATTCCAAAACTATAATTGTGGTATATATTTTTTTATTTCTCTTTTCAATTCTGTTAGTTTTTGCTTTGTGAGTTTTGAAGCTCTTTTATGACGTGCATATACTTTGTGGATTGTCATGGTTTCTTGATGAATTGACTCTTTATCCTTATGAACTGTTCCTCTTTATACCTAATGATTGATACCTTATATCTTGTGTATACCTAATTCTTTGATCTGAGGTCTACTTTTTCTTAAGGCCACCTTAGCTTTTTCTAAAATTATTGTTTCATGGTTTATTTTTTCCTACACTATTTAACTTAGCTACTTTTAAAATATCTGGGTCTTCGTATCTAGTTCATGTGTTAAAGACAACATATCATTGGGTTTTACGTTATTGTCTAATTATCTCATTGCAGAAGCTCTGTCTTGTAATGTGTGGTTTCAGCATTATAACCTCCAGCAATTTGTGGTTATTTAAATGTAAATTAACTGAAATTAAATAAAATTTAAAATTCACAAGATAATAAAGGAAAAAATCTAGGTGACCTTGGACTTGGCAATGAGTATGTAGCTACAACATCAAAAATGAAATCCATGAAAGAAAATAATTATCATTAGACATCTTTAAAGTTTAAACTTCTGCTCTGTGTCAAACACTGTTAAAAGAAGGAAAAGACTAGCCACAGACCAACAGAAAATATTGGTAGAACTTATATCAGATAAATAACTTGCATCCGACACATGTAAAAAGTCTTGGAACTGAAACAACCTAACTAAAAGGCAGGCAGAAGACATATAAATAGTAAAATAAAATTTAAAAAGTTAGAGAAAAGAAAGAAAAGAAGAAAAGATGCTCCACATCATAAGTTATCAGGGAAATGAAAATTAAAGAGATATGTCTACACACCTATTAGAATGGTTAGAATCCAAAACACTGACAATACCAAACACTTGCAAAGATGGGCAGTGGTAGGAACTCTCATTCACTGTTAATGGGAATGAATGGCAGTTTGGCAGCTTCTCCCAATACGATTTTGCCATGCAGTCTAGCAATCAAGTTCAAAACCGGTCAAAACTTGTGTCCACAGAAAAGCCTGAACACAAATGTGTGTAGCAGCTTTATTCACAGTTGCCAAATATTGGAAGCAAAGGAAATGTTTTGTAATGGTTGAATAGATACACTATGGTATATTAGTGCAATGTAATACCATTCAGCAACCAAAAGAAATGAGTTACCCAGACATGAGAAGATAGGGAAGAAACTTATTTGCATATTGTAAGTGGAAAAGATCAGTCTGAAAGAGCTACATAGTGTATGCTTTCAAATATTGGCATTGTAGTAATGGCAAAACCATAGAGACAGACAAATTAGTGGTAACCAGGGACTGGGAGGGCTGGAGCAAGGGGTGGATAAGTGAAGCACTGGGCATTCTTATGACAGAGAAACTATTCCGTATGATATTATAATGGTGGATATGTGATGCTATGCATTTTTCAAAACCTGTAGAAAAAACTCTTTTGTATAGCACAAAGTGAACCCCAATATAACCTATGGATTTCCATTAAAATTAGGTGTCTATATAGTTTGAATCTTGGTGGCCCTCCCGTCCAAATTTATATGTTGTAACCTAACCAAATGTGATAGTACCAAGACGAAATGTGATAGTATCAAGATCCTTGGGAAATGGTTTAGTCATGACTCCTCCATCCTCATGAATGGAATGAGCACCCTTATGAAAAAGGCTTCAGGAGGCCAGGCACAGTGGTTTACCCCTGTAATCCTAGAACTCTGAGAGGCCAAGGCAGGTGGATTGCTTGAGCTCAAGAGGTTAAGATTGGCTGGAGGAAACGTGAAATCCCATTTCTACTAAAAAAAAATAGAAAAACTAGCTGGGCATTGTGGCAGGTACCTGTAGTCCCAGCTAATTGGGAGGCTGAGGCAAGAGGGTTGCTTGAGTCCAGGAGTTTGAGGATGCCGTGAGCTTTGGCTCTACAGCACTCTATACAAGGTAGCAAAGTTGGTCTCTGTCCCATTAAAAAAAACAAGAAAGTTTTAGGGAGCTTTCTTGCTCCTCAGCCATATGAAGACACAGGAAACACCATCTATGAAGAACAGGCTCTTACCAGTCATAAAATCTCATAAAATCTGCTGGAGTCTTGATTTTAAATTTCTCAGCCTCTAAAACTGTGAATGATAAATTTCTGTTGTTTAGAAATCACTCAGTTTAAGACATTTTGTTATAGCAGCCCAAAGAGAGTAATGTACCAATATTGGGCCATCAATTGTAGCAAATGCACTGCACCAAAATAAGATACTATAATTAATAGAAAAACTATAGGCAGAGAAAGGAGTACGTGAGAATTCTTTTTCTGTTCATTTATTCTGTGAACTTAAATTTGTTTAGGAAGTAAAGTCTATTAAAAAAATTTGGTTTCTCTGTACTTTCATCATTCAACAGCCACACTGTGTTGGACACTGAAAATACAGAACACTCTAATTATCTCAGAAAGTCTTTTTGAAAGGCACTGTTAGACCATTAGCATTTAATGTGTTTATTAATGCTGCTGGCTTCAGTCTACCACTTTATTTTCTTTCTGTTTTCTCTTCTCTTCCTTGTTTCTTTTTTCTCTTTACTTTTGTGTTTTTGTTTAGTGGGGATTATTTAGACTTCATTTTATTCCCATTATTAATTAGCTATGATTTGTGTCTTATTTTAGGTGGCTTATCTACCATTTATGTCTTTAACTTCTCGTAGTCTATCTTCACATTAACATATAATGTGCAACTTACAAAAATATAACTTAGAATCAAAAAATACAATCAGTATAATGTGCAGCTTATAATATGCTTCAATTCCACCCCCCCCCCACCTTGGCACTATTGCTATCCTATATTTTATTTTATTTTTAATAGGTTATAACGTCATGCTTCATTCTTTTAATTCTCTTCATTCATTTGATTTAGGCAGGTATTTATATTTTTTCTAGAAATGCTAATTTGTTGCTTGATTACATCCAAAAGAAGAAACATCGCACATGATTATGAAGTGGATTTATGTCCAGGTGACAAGGACAGACTGTATGGATTTTCTGAGTTTTATTCTGATATGAAAAATGCCTTATGCATCTTTGTATCTCAGCATAATACTTTGGAATCACATAGTGATATATTTGCAGAATTTTGTGAATGTATAAAAACTGTATGGTACACTTTAAAGGGGAGCAGACAGTACACAGTTCTGAAAATTACTTTTAATAACACTCATGCAAAATGGTACAGTAAAATTATGTTTTAAGGAAAACTTTCTATGAGAACAATATTTTGTATTTATCTAAATCTATCTCTGTTATCTTATCTTCATTCTTATCTTCAGGTTCTATGTACTTTCCGGATTATTTTTGCATAATCTATAATCTGATGACATTTAATTGTCTTTTCAAAAGTCTCCTGGTAAAAAATCCTCTTAGCTTTTGTTTGTTGGGAAATTATTTGTCTTGTCTTTTATTTTAAAAGAAACTTTAATGAAATAGAGAATCATAGCCTTACTTTATGTTTCTTTCAGAATTTTTAATATATCCTTCCATTTTCATATTGTTATGAGAGGATATAATTTTTCTCTGTTCTGTACTTTTTTTTTCTCCTCTCTGGATTCCTATAAGATTTTATCTGAACCTTTGATTTTCATAAATTAGAATGTAATATGCCTTCCTACAATCATCTGTGTTTTCTTTTTTCCTTCATTGGTTTTCCTGAGAGTCTCTGAACTGTGATATTTTAGTTTGAATAATAATTGGAAAGTTTTTCAGTACTATCTTTCCATTGCCCTTTAGCCTCATATTTCAAATATATACTCTGTGTATGTGTGCATGTGTGTGGATGTCAAACCACTTACTGTAACCCCAGTGGTCATAAATGATCTATTTATTTCATCCATTTGTTTCTTTCTTTCCTTGAGTTAGTGATGTATTTTTCTATAGCCTCCAACCGGATGTTTAGTCCACTTTGAATTTCTCATCTGACTCTTTGGGTTTTTCACATCTAAAAGTTTCTATTTACTTTATATCCTCCATTTCTTTCCTCTTTAGGTTTAACATTTAATGATTATGTTCAAAATAAATTTTAACCCCCCTGTCTTCTAATTATAACATACATCATTTCTGTGGCTGTTCCCACTGACTCATTTTTTCTCCCGGTTCCTGGTCATGTGTTCCTGCTTCATCAGACGTCCATAATGTTTGGAAGAACTTTCATGTTTACTCACATGTTCACCATTTCCAGTGTTCTTCATTCCTATATTTAGTTTTAAGATGCCATCTGGCTTATTTTTCCATATTCGGAAGCATTTCCTGTAATATATATATTTTTTAATGTTAAGTCTCTTGATTAAAAATTACTCTCACGTTTTGTTTGGAAAAAACTGTCTGGATATCATATTATGTTGCTAAATGCTGGCTTTTGTTGTTTTTTTGTAAAGAGTTTGTTTTAATTTAGTTCTGGCAGACAGTGAACAGTAACTTTATATGCAATGATATCAATTCTTCTGAAAAAAAATTTTAAACACTTTTAAAAGGAGTGTATAGACCAGGCTTTTCTCTCCATGTAGATTTTCTCCAATCTTCAGCAGTCTCTACTACCTAAAGTTCAATGAAGTTTAATTAATCTAACTATATGAGAACTAATTTTTATTTTTTTTTTTTTTTGTCCTATGAGATACCTGAGAAATATTTAGCACACTGGTCGCTAGTAATTATTTTTCAGGCTCCATGTCTCAAAGAGTTCAAAAGTAATTCATGTAATTAAAACATTTGTATCCCTACAATATTATGAAATAAATAAAATATATATTAAATATGTATATTAAATATACAAGGTGGACATAAAATTTATTTGCAATTTACTATGTTAAACTATTTTAAACTGCACACAAACTTTATGTCCACCCTGTATTTAATACATATATTAAATATATATGATATATATTGATATATATTGAATATTCAGGTGTCCTCATACTATGGCCCACAGGACACATGAACATTTATCTGGCCCACCTAGAACATTTATCTGGCCCCCAGGTGTGACTCTTCCCGGGGCCCACAGTTTGGCCCTCCAGTAGTTGGAGGGACAGTGAACTGGCCCCTTGTTTAAAAAGTTTGAGGACCCCTGAGATAGATATAGATATAGATATAGATATAGATATAGATATAGATATCTTGAATGCTCAGCTCAAATGAGAGTCTTCAGTAATTTTCCAAAAGGAATGAAAAAATCAGCACATTGTACCCCACAAATGTATTAATGTACACAGTTATGATGATTTAATAAAAAAAAATTGTTAAGAGAAAAAGAGAGAAGAATGAGACAAGTTGATACTATCTGTAGCTTGTGACAACTGACTGCCCTCAAACTGGAAAATAAAAATTGGGTAAGGAAGTGAGTACTATGTGAAAAGTCATTTCATACTAAAAGGTTAATATACTGTCAAATATCATTGACATCACTTAATCCTTAAAATAACATTATATATAAATTAAATAAATGATAAGCCTCTATAATTCGACCTGCTATCTTGTCTGTGTACTGTTTGAAAACCTCATTATATAAAAACACATTTTTTGATACCTTAGTAAGATAGAATTCTTACACTATACCCATTTGGTGTGTACAATTCCATAGTTTTTACTATGTTCACAAAGTTATGCAACTATCCTTTGTAATCAATTTTGTGTTGATTTTTAGGATTCTTCCATGTGGTAGTAGTATGTAGCTGTATTTCGTTCTTTTTTGTGAGACTAATATATGACTGTAGGATTATACTACATTTTATTCATCAGCTGATAAACATTTGTGTTACTCCCACTCTGGGGCTGTCATGCCTAACGCTGCTATTAATATTCATGGACACGTTTATGTGTAAACGTATGTTTTTATTTCTCTTGGGTACATACCTAGGAGTGGAATTGCTGGGCCATAAGGTAATTCTGTGTATAACTTTTGTAAGCGATTGCAAGACTTGTTCAAGGCAACTCTATCTTTTTTACATTCTCACAAACAGAGCATAAGGTTCCAATACCTTCACATTCACCCAAGAGTATGTCTTTTTGATTCTTATCATCATAGTGGGCATGAAGTATATTTCATTGTGGCTATGATTTGCATTTACTTAATGATCAGTGATATTTAGTATCTTTTCATGTGGTTATTGACAATTTATGCATGTTATTTTGATAAGCTTCTACTCAGATCAATTTTTAATTTTTTTTTTTTTTTTGAGACAGAACCTCAAGCTGTCCCCCTGGGTAGAGTGCTGTGGCATCACAGCTCACAGCAACCTCCAACTCCTGGGCTCAAGTGAGTCTCCTGCCTCAGCCTCCCAAGTAGCTGGGAACACAGGTGCCCGCCACAATGCCCAGCTATTTTTTGGTTGCCGCCGTCATTGTTGTTTGGCAGGCCCTGGCTGGATTCAAACCCACCACCTTAGGTGTATGTGGCTGGCCCCTTAGCCACTTGGGCCACAGGTGCAGAGCCAATTTTTAAGATTTTTATTTAGAAAGAATAGATATCACCGATTATCTCTTCTAGAATGTTTCTTTTTAAAAAATTATTATTTTTGTATAAAACAAGCTTTGAACAAAGACATTTTGCTGCATGTTATACTGATTTTTTTTTTTCACAGATTTGGGCGTTCTAATAAATTTTATCCCATGTGTGATTTTCATCAAATTATCTCTCTCTCCATCTCCCTCTTTATCTGCCATCCTATATATTATTTTAAATTCTGAATAACTCATATATTTCTAATAGGAGGGAGGATCCATTTAACCAGATGATGATGAGAACTGCATTTTATTTCATTTTTAATGTAATAATTATTGTTTTCATAAGATTAAGAGGGTACAAATATTTTTGTTACATGAATATGTTGTATAATGCTTAGGTCAGGGCTTTTAGCGCCCGAGACCAGAATAGTGTTCATTGTGCAGCAGGGCAGTTTTACCCTGTCCTTCCACCCTCAGCCCTTCTTATTTCCTAGTGTCCTTTCCATGTCTTTGTGCTTGTGTGCACCCACGGTTTGGCTCCCACTCATTAGTGAGAAAATGTGGGTTTTGTTGTTCTCTCTCTATTCTGAGATAAATCACTGAAGATAAGCATTTTCAGTTCTATCCAAGTTACTGCAAAAGACATTATCCATTCCTTTTCCTGGCTAAGTAGTACCTCAAAGGGTAGTGAGTAAACCACATTTTCTTTACCTACTCGTGAATTGATAGGTTGATTCCACATCTTTGCAATTATAAATTGTGCTGCGATAAACATTAGAGTGCAAGGGTCTTTTTTTTCTTTGCTTGTTTTAGTAAATTTATTTCAGGTTAATGTGAGGGCTCAAAGGACCAGGTCAAAATACGTGATTTTGTTAGGTAGCTTCCCTCCTGTGGTTACGTCTCACACACAAAAAGTGTGCTGAACACCTCCACCCCATGCCCGTTCAGTGAGAGCACCCAACCCCCTCCTCCTCCCGCGTTACCCTCCCCCAACTTGAATTGCAATGAGTTTTTCTCCTAAGTGGGCATGCATCAGATCACCTACTGGCTTCATGCTACTATTGAGTACATCAGATAATTGTCTTTCCGTTTTTATGATACTTTACTAAGACACGTATATTTTTTCAACTCCATCCGGGATATTACAAAAGATGTGAAATCATCATCTTTTCTTACTGCTGAATAGTATTACATGGTGTGCATGTACCACAATTTGTTAATCCACTCTTGA
The DNA here is from genome assembly GCF_000181295.1 of Otolemur garnettii. NCBI lineage: Eukaryota > Metazoa > Chordata > Mammalia > Primates > Galagidae > Otolemur > Otolemur garnettii. The sequence continues at coordinate 22,011 of NW_003852845.1, read as the reverse complement.
GTTGATGGGCATGTAGGTTGTTTCTACATCTTGGTGATTGTAAATTGAGCTGTGATAAATAATCTAATATAAATGTCCTTGTGATAAAATGATTTTTTTTCCCTTCTGGGTATATGCCTAGTAGTATTGTAGGTCAAATTGGAGATCTAATTTGAGATCTTTGAGGATTCTCCATATTTCTTTCCAAAGAGGCTGTATTAGTTTGCAATACCATCAGCAGTGCAAAAGTGTTCTCTCTCCACATCTGTGCCAG
>NW_003852845.1:18685-21180 GCF_000181295.1 Otolemur garnettii | reverse complement strand
TTAAAATATACTATACTAGATTCTACCTCCACATATTTCCAATCTTCTTTCTCTCCCAATGCCCACATACTTTGATTGCTAGGGCTCAGAAGATACATTTGTGTTAGGAAAGGCATTGGTCCTGTACCTTTGTGCTATAATGTCAGCAAAGTCAGCAAAGTTGATGTGGAGAAGTATTCCTGGAAGCTATTCCTATAACAGGAAACCAAAACTAATTCAATTACATTGACATACATCATGACAAATCATATAACTATATTCTATCTAAATAAAAATTAAATATATTCTCAATTCAATTTCTCCTTAGCTGGATAGTAATAGATACTCTAATACCACCTGACATGAGGTAAAGTGTGAGGCAAAGACAAGTCAGAACAGAAAGAGATTTGTGGTCTTAATTGTGGGCAAAATATTTTTATTTAGACCATTTTGCAAAACCATGGGACCATGGGATAATACTGCACAAAGATATTAAAAAGGATACTTTCTATGAGTCCTAGCACAGGAAGTATGTGGGTAAAAAAGGAATTAATCCAGTTTATTTAGGAACCTACTAAATATCAGGGTATGAGTTGGAATCTGACTCTCATTAATAAAAGCAAGTCCTAAAATGTTATTGATGCCCAAATAAACAAATGACTTTGGTTAATTTTATATTTTAATTAAAAGCTTTCAAAGATAAGGACCTAGTGTTATTAAAGAGTAGAACAGAAGCAATATGCTTCTTACTGAATTTTTTTCCAGTTTAATTTCCATAAAGAAAGTAAAAAAAAAATTACATTCCATTACTCACCATGTGCCCACAAAGTGATTAGGTATTTTTACATGTATCGTTATATTTGATATTAGAGCTTTGTGAATATTATTGATGCTGACATTGTTTGTTCAGTTGTAATTATTATCATTATTTTCATCACCATTATTTTACTATTTCTATTACTTGATGAGAATTATTAATAAAGAGATGAAATTAGAGTCACCTAGTTTGTATGCCATGGAGCAGAATCCATGAACATCTCCCACTCCAAAGCTGATACTCAAGAGATGGTGCAGATGAAATTATTTTTCTCTTCTTTGTTGACAAAATATAAAAAATAAACCAGAAGACAAATAAGCATACCTGCAGTTTAACAAATAACTATAAGGGAATTTCATGTAACTATTATCAAAGTTAATAAATTGATTATTAGGAGTCCCCATATAGCCCTACCTAATAGTAGCCTCATCACTTTCCAATAAAAGTGTGTCATGAATTTATGATAATCATTCCTTTATTTTTTTCTTTCTATTTTTACCACCAATAAAATATACTATATTATATCCATATTATCTATAAATGATATACTATATATTGATCTAAACAAAATGTCATAGTTTTACCTTTGTTGAACTTTGTATAAATGGAATCTTAATACATTTATTTTTATGCCTTTCTTTTTTTTTGCCAATGTGATATAAATAACAGGATTTTATAATGAATAGCTAAATGTACTCATTTTCCACGTTTTATCTTTAGCACAAATTTATGTAAATATACCAAAATTTATTCACATTCACATTCCACTGCTGGTGGACTTTGGGTCTTTCGTTTGTTACAGAAAATGTTGTTGTGAGCATTCGTGTGCACATACTATTGTGCCAGTGCAAAGGTTTCTCTGAGGACATTGTTAGGAATGATGGGGAAAGAGTAAGCATCTTCAGTGTTACTAAATCATACCAAACACTTTTCCAGAATGGATGTGAGTGATAACAAAGGTTTTCCTTTGTCCTTTGTTTCCTCTTTCCCTCTTTGGTTCCCTCCTTCCTTCTTCCCCTCCTTCCTTATCTTTGTTGCCTTCCCTTCTTACTTCCCTCTCTCCCTTCTTCTTCTCTTCCTCTTTTCCTATGAGAAAAACAGAATGTTTTTCTCGTTACTATTATTTTAGTAACTGCACAACTCTCATTGACGGTGTCGATTTTGTTGCTAAATATACCTCATCCTAAGTGTGTGAGTTACAGAACCCAATATAGATCAATTATGCTTTTTCCCCTTTGCTTTTCCCTTCAATTTTGTAGTGAAATGGAGGCATTGCCTTTTAGATTGCCTACCAAAAGGATGCAGATGCTGAGAAGTTAGTAGACCTTTTCACCAACCAGAGGAGCCTTTTCTGAAGTAGAAGATGTTGATCTCCACAGAAAAATAAACAAGGGAATTAAAGAGGGATGGAGATAGGCCTGGGTACCTGATTCTAGTTCTGGGCATGCTACCATGTAGTTTTATACTTCATATCTAGAAAGTTCAAAATAGTCTTTAAATCACATAATCAGCACACGGGAACACTCAATAGGCTACATACACTGTGTATAAAATATACAACTTCACTACATAATGGGAGAATCTTTGAAGTGAGTTTGATAAAAAGGAGCTCTTCTGGAATGTTCCAGTAAACATTCTTATGCCCATGTGAGTTGCATTTCTAACAACCTAATATACATGGGATCTATCAAAGAAACAG
>NW_003852845.1:12959-18207 GCF_000181295.1 Otolemur garnettii | reverse complement strand
CACAGTCTGTATTACAGGAGGAGTGATTTGACCTTATACACAGAAGCAATGTAATTTCAAACACTGGGCACCATCCTAGTCATCAGCAGGGGTGAAATTATGGTCTGTGCCATTTGGAGAGATAATGACTACAATACTGAATATACCCACATGCAGATGCTGTATGAGAGACAGCTATTGAAAATATTGGAAAGGGTGTTCCTCTAACATCTTAGGCCTGTAGAAAGAATGGTCTACAATGAAATTGGATACACTAAAGCTAATATGCAGAAGAAAGATAAATTCTGGACTCTTAATGATTATGCCTGGGCTACTGCAGTGTCCACATGATTTCATCCTCTGCATACTCTTTAACATGAATTTTAAACATACAATAAATAAACATGGTGCTCCAGGTGACTATAATGAACAGAGTCATGAGAGTATAATGGCAACATCATATTGGACACTAACTCTGGAGCAAGACTATCTGGTATAAGTCTTGGCTCTGCTAAACTGTGTGATCTTGGACATATATTTTTAAACCCTTCCATGTCTCAATTTCTTCAGATGATTTTTGTAACAACATAGTTACTACAGGTGATGTTGTTATGAAAAGACCTATCATATGGTAGGTGCTCAATTAAAGGTTAACTTTTTCTACCGTCTTACTGTGCTCTTCTTCTTTGTAATGTTATTATCATTACTATCATTTCACTCTTTTGTTTTAAATATTTTACCTATAATAAAAATTCAAAGCCCTTTGCATTTCAGTTTGATACATGACTTCTGACTTTTCTCTCTAGCCAAATCTTTTATGCCTAATTGTCCACACCACCTGTGTTGCCCTAAAATTATTATTTTTTTCTTGAGACATTGTCTCTTTCCATGCCCTCCTAGAGTGGTGTGGCATCCTAGCTAACAGCAACCTTAAACTCTTGGGCTCAAGTGATCCTTCTGCCTCAGCCTCCTCAGCCAGCCTGTAGCTGGGACTATAGGCACCTGCCAGGACACCCAGATAATCTTTTTGTTTTTAGTAGAGACAGGGTCTCACCTTTGCTCATGTTGGTCTCAGAACTCTTGAGCTTAGGTGATCCACCTACCTGGGCCCCCCAGAGTTCTAGGATTACAGGCATGAGCCACCACCCCCAGGCTCCCTGAAATTCTTTGCTCCCCAATCATATGTTTCTTTGTAGATGCTAGGTTGTACTTACCTCCTTCCTTTCTTTTTTTTCATGCTGTAGCACAATGATTGCCTACTATATTTTCTATTAAATCCCTGAGGGAAAAATGAATACTGCTATCATCTGTGCCAAATTTGTATCTTATATAAATTTCTAATATTGGCTGTATTATTACAACATATGATTTTTTTTTTGTCTTCTCCAAGAGTAGAGTGCAAGCCCTTAAACTTGGACCTTTAGATGCACTCATTTAATGCAAGGCTTGTTGAACTGAAAATATTTGATAAGAAAAAAAAGTCTCATAAATAGAAGAGCACATCGTTAAAATAGTTTCCTCCTAAAGTATCCTGCTACCTTGTTATCCTCAGACAGTCCATTCCATTGTCTATGTAAGATGGAGTTTCATTCACCATATGTAGAATTCTTTGAAATTGCTGTACTAATTCAACCGTTTACTTGGCTTGGGGTTGACTGTTTTTATTTATTTGCATTTTATTTTTGCCTTTCTCTACAATTATAAACTACTTTAGAAATAAGGACTACTTCTTAATTATTAAATAATATGTCCCCTACTCCTAGTCTGGGCCTGACTCATAAGACACTCAATGAATAGTTGTAGAACTTAAAATAAAATATTGATATACACAGTCAAGCTTAGGCTTAGCCATTTGTCAAGAAGAACTTGAAAAATAATTTAGCAATGGACTTGGGATTTGTAGTATGTTACCCAACCTAGAGTCACCCTCTGGATCCTAGCACCATTGCGTATGTGAGAACAAATATACTGAAATTTGTTTTCCGCAACTCATCCCTACCCCGTTGAGGCCCCCCATGTACATTTCCCTTCTGCCAATTACGGGACTCATCTGTTCTTTTTTCTGTTTAGTTGCTGAGCTTTTCTTGGCCACACATGCCACCCAGAGCCAGCCCAGGCATTAAGCTAACTATCTGGCCTTCATTAGCTGCCTTTAATCCACTCCCCAGAAAGCATCTCTAGGCCATAAAATGCATCTGTGTGTTGTTTTTATTAGGTTGTCTGATTGAGCAGATTCTGATGGCTCTAGAAAAGGAGCGTTTTCCCTGCCAACCTTAATCTATTCCATTGCTGTTGTAGGCAAGACCCATCCATGTGCTATTTCTGTGCTTTAACATGCTGTTTCAGACCACATCGTTAATTCTGCATCAGGACATCTTGAGTGTGGGGCAATTTGTAAGAACCACCTAATCGTTCATCTTTAACATGTCACTGGTGAGATTCAAATGCCTTACACTGATGTCTCCTGCCCCACTTCAGTCTTCTTATTCTTCACCAGACCTTTCCCAAAGAGAGGAAGGGACACCATGTGCACATGTGGTCTGTGTCACCAATGGGCCTCCTTCCTGAAATGGTGCTCCAACCGCAAAACAAGTTGGCTTAGGATTTCTGATAGAAAAGATCGCTTCAAACACAGATGCTTTTAATTCCATGCTGATAAAGGAAAGATTTTTTTCATTGTCCCTCCCTCATGATGCTTAAATTCCCTTTCCTGTGTCCCAGATGCAAATGTCCAATTTCTTCTTGAACATTTCCATTCAACTTCCTTTCAAAGGCCATTTCTTATTTTGTGTCCAGGGTGGGATATAAAATCAGAAGCACTCAATTTTCATTTTTTTTTCTTTTTCTATGCTGAGACAAAATCTGCTTCCTTTTAATTTCCTTTACCTATTACTCCTGGTATCTCAGAACATCAATATCATTGCCCACCACCTTCACCCTAAATCCTGTTTACCTCCTTTTCTAGTTATTTCCTAATTACTTTTTTCTTTAGAGATGGTACTTAGACTATTCATAGCTCCAAATAGGCATGGAGAACACTGTTTGTGACTGAGAATTCCTCTCAGTAAAATAAGGGTAAGGATACAGTGTAAGTTAATGATTAATTTTTAAAAGCTGTGAAAATTTTTCATTGGCAGAAAATCAGAACACTAGAAAACCCCCTTTCCCTTCTACTGTGCCAGATTCCGTCTCTAAATCCCTTACCCACATTCGAAGGCTTGGGGCTTATTTTTCACTCCATTTCCCTTTTCCAGAGTTCATCAGAAATACAGGCAAGAGGTGGCTGATATTCAAAAGGATACCCAGGGAGCAGTGGGGAGAGAGGAAAAGTAGCCAAACCAAATGCACCTTCTATTTCATTCTCATGGAGAGGGTCAGCTGCCCCAGATCTCAAACCAGCTGGCTACTTCTGCAGGATAAAATGTTCCTTGGGAGTTGGGCCTTCACAGAGCTACATTATTTCAGGCCACTCTGTCTTATACTGCATTAGAGCTTTGTTAATTGGTATCCTAGTGGCTTAAAAAAGTCATATAAATCCAGAGAAATCTGTGGGCAGTCAGCTAGCCTAGAAAAAAAAAATGCATTGTGGCACAGTGCAAAGCCCTGGAGGATCGATAGGAGTTATCTGGGCAGAGATTTCATTGTATTTATATTACATACCTTGCCTCGTCCAAGCTGTTGCCTGGTTTTCTTGATCTGACATGTGGGACTGAGGACAAAGCCAAGGTCAGAAACCACAATGTAAGCTGGAGGCCGGAGGCATTTTGCATCCCTGTGACTAGCGTGTCCAAACCTCAGGAAGAGTCTCAGATGGTTCTGAGTTACTGACTCAATCCCAATACTACTTAGTAAGAGAAAATGCTATTTTTATCAAGGTTCTATGGCAGAAAATCTAGTAAGAAACATATTCACTTTATGAGACATGGTTTTTCTCATATTAGTTCACACTGCAATATGACTTTCCATAATCAGGTCAGATCAATTCATATTGGCTCTCAATTTCCTCTCTAAGCCCTTATCTGATGTGATGAACAATGAATGTGAAAAAGAGAAAAATAAAAATAAAATAAAGTATTGACTTTGGTTTAAAAAAAGATTTTTAGTATAGAGTATTAAATCACATATATAAAAATAGATAGTAATAAAATTCAAAGTTCAAATGGATATAATGGGGAAAAGAGATAAGTCTTGCTACTTAAGTTTGTGACAGAAATTGGCCTCAAATTGACAGATTTTTCAAATTTTTGAAGGATCACAACTCTTTTCCCACTGATATAGTCTATGTGCTGTGTTGCAAAAAGTAAATAAATAAATAAAAATAAAACAGCTAAATGTCTGTTTAAACAAACAAGAAAGATTAATGGTACTAATTAAGATATGTTTTTATCTTATTTCAAAGCCTCATTTCTTCACATTTATTTTCTACTCCCTGATCTATAAGGAATTCTCTTCCCTGTGGCTGTGCTCCCAAATCTATAAGAACTTCTCTTCCCTGAATGGCAGTTATTAGCCGCACGTCTCTGTTGAACACTGGAAGTGTCGTGTGTGACTGAGGAGCTGAATGTGGCATCTGAACCTAGATGAGCTGTGAGTGTAAGATGCGTGCTGAATGCCAAAGATTTGATATGAAAAAGAATGTTTATATCATAGTAATAGTACTTTACATAGCTCACAAGTTGAAACAATAAATGGTTGGATATATTAAGTTAAATATACAGTAGAGCCTCTATAAGTTGAACACCCAAATGACTGTAAGAAACAGATCAACATACGTAGGTAGTCAACATAGGAACTAGACCAACTATACTGATATGCATATGTGGTGCATGTCCAGTCTATGAAAATTAAGTCAACTTAAGGAGGTGGTCAGTGTAGGGAAGTGATCGACTGTGGAAGTTCTACTGTCTATTATTAAAGTTAATGTTAAATATTTCTTTTTAAAAATATTTCTTTTTTTTGAAAGTTGACTTAATTTTCAAGACAGAATTGTAAGAGGGACTTTATCTAACAAATGCAATCAGTATAACCTGGTTTCTTGTTCCCTCACTGAATCCCCAAAAATAAATTTTAAAAAATATATTTTTTTCCTTCTAAATGTAATTACTGGAGAATTATAAAAAATTAAATATGTAGTTTGCATCATTTTTTTGTTGGTACAATGCTCCTCTTGGACTTTTATCTGACTTTTTAAAGACTTCTTAGGTCCAGGCATACATATAAGCTGTCATTCATTCATAAGACACTTAAACAAGTATCTGCTTCATTCTAG
>NW_003852845.1:10943-11915 GCF_000181295.1 Otolemur garnettii | reverse complement strand
CAGAGTTCAGAACCAATTTAATTAGATGAATGTCAACATGCAAGTGGTCCATTGGCACCATTTTCCACCTGGAAAATAAAAGTTTATCAATGGAGAGATTTATTAGGAACACAGACTGTTATTTGAGGGAGTAACTTGGAAAATTTAAATATGAATCCCCTCCCAGCAGCCTGGTCTTCGCTTTCAGAAGATGAGGGAATTTACCAACCTATATAGCAGATCTTTGAGGGAACAGCAGCCAACCCAGAAACCTTAATGGTGATGTAGAGTCCATGATTATTAGGAAGTGTTAAAAGTACTGGCTGGCAGCTTAGATAAACAAGAATTAGAACCATGACAGATAACTGGGGGAACTGGCATTTGTTAGTATTCTGGGAGATATTGAATCCATAGCAAATGGAAATCTTAGCATTGACTCTTTCAGGCAGCTTAGCAGCAACCTCAGTTCGAAAAAAATAGGGCACAGAGAGGAGGGTCACCAACGTTTACTGAGCTTCATTTTCAAGTGGGTTCACTCCTTTAATCCTATGAAGGGGATATGATATGGTAAACCATTCTTCAGATCAAGAAATGGACTGTCAAAAAAAAAAAAGAAAAAGAAAAAAAGAAAAAAGACTGCCAGGGCTGAAGACAAAGGAAGTTGGACCCAGTGAACAGAGTCCTGAAATGGCTCTAAAGCCTTTGCTTAGGATTACATCGATGTCAGTTTATTTTGTCTTCTCTTTCTTATGAAAAGATAAAGGAAAATAATGAAAGATGTGTTTATTATTTATGAAGTACCACTTATATGCAAGATATTGGTGTTGATGTCCCTAATTGTCCCTATTGTATATAATTTATTAACTCTGAACAACTGTAATTGATACAAAGGATTCCACCCTATCTTATCTGATGAATTTGGAGGATAACAAAGATTGTATTCAGGAATGAATGAGTTAATCAGGACTTTTCTCAGCTTCTTTCGGATGCTTT
>NW_003852845.1:9549-10537 GCF_000181295.1 Otolemur garnettii | reverse complement strand
TGGTTAAGACTTTTTATTTCTCAATTTCTGAGAAGTTGAGTTTCCTGGGGGAGAAGAGTAAACAGTCTTAAAAAGGAGTGGATGGAGAAAGAGATAAGGGTAGATTAGGGAGTTACAGGGAGTTAGAGGAATAATATGGTCCATATGGATTATCTCCAGAAATTCTAAAACACACTGTATGATTCTCCTCCACACATCTTTGATTACACAAAGGTAGACTAAGTTAGATTCAAGAGCGTGTGCTCTCTCTCTCTCGCTTTTTAAATATTTTTTTCTGTACTGATTTGTTCATGTTTCAAGTACTTTGAGTAACATAATGTGTACATTATATTAGAGGAAAATGTATGATTGATTGATGTGAGGATAAAATTCATAAATGTTCTGTGAAAGGTTATAATGAATTCCTGATCACTGAGTTTGAAGCTGAATGTTGAGGTGAAGTAGAAGTTGCGAGGTGGAGTTCCATTGTCCAACCCTCACAGCACAATGAGACACGCCTCTTCTTGAAAAATAAACCAGTTCTGTGGCTTTGGGTAGATTGTAGTATTCCAGTTTACTGAGGTTCAGAGAGGTGAAACAGATTGCCCAGACTACCACCCTAAGTGGCTGAGCCAGGAATCAAATCCAAGGAGGTCCAAAATCTTTCCATAACCAAACTTCTGACTCTATCTTTTTCCTCCCATCATAGGCAAGAGAGAAATCTTGGGTAGCTAAATATAGTATGTCTTTGATTATTATTGTTGTTATTTTTAGTTGGCAATAATTATGTGTATTTATGGGATGCAGCATAATATTTCCTTACATATAGATAATGTGTAAGGATCAATTCAGGACTAACTGCCTATTCATTACTTCAAACATTTATCATTTCTTTATGTTGGGAACACTCAAAATCCACTCTTCTAGCTATTTGAAAATACATTTCTTTTTCTCTAAAACCTCTTCTGCAGGTTCACAGACTTTGAAATACCAAGTGGCATGTGGTAAA
>NW_003852845.1:0-8361 GCF_000181295.1 Otolemur garnettii | reverse complement strand
CCACCCCTGGAATTACTGATTCCAAGTAGTGTAAGTAGAGCCCAAGAAATTGCATTTTCAACAAGTTTCCAGGTGACTTTGCTGCCACTGCTTAGTTAGAGACCAGCTTCAGAAACTGCTGCTCTGGGGCCTATTAGTGGTCTGAAATCTGGTCAAATGTAGCATCACGTGGCAATGTTAAAAAGAAAAAAAGAAAAAGGATTAGTTCCTGGCAGGCTGCCTAAATCATAATCTTTGGACTAATTAGACTCCAGTTCTTTCCTACTTTTTCACTCTGTGAGGTTCTGAGAGCATAACAGTGGGAATCCAGGGATGCTTATAATCAGCCAAATCATTACATTGTTTTTGTCTAAATGTTTCTAGCATTTGTACCACTTAATGATACCACAGAATGGCTAGTCTTTTGCTAATACTATGAGTTTTGATGACATTTTCACTCCATGCTGGAAGAAAACAGGTCTTTGGCATCAAACAATTTGGATACTATTTTCAGATCCTCCATTTACATGTTTGTGAACTGGCAATAACATAATTATTTGATTTTTATCGTGATTACACATCCCTGTCACATGGTGTCTGTGATGCATTTAAGTGTACTATTTCTTAAAATAGCATAGCAATAGTATCATTCATTCTTCATGTGTTCTACAAATGCTATTAATTTTGTTTCTCTGACACTTAAAGCACTTAATACCATAGTTATTTGTGGTACATCCTCTCTGAGAATTGGAGAAAATATATTATTTATGAAATGTGAAACATAATGATTCTTTAAAAATCAAGGTATCATTGCATCATGCACATTAGGTGATATCTTGATTTTTGAAGAATCATTACATTTCACATTTCATGATGCAATAGTATATTTTCAAAACTGTTAAGAAAAGAGTAAAATTGTCTTATAACAACAAACAAATAAGTGAGCAAGGTGATGGATGTGTTAATCAGTTCAGCGTAAGCATTTCACATTGTATATCAAATCAGTATACTTAACCCCATATATGCATCAATGTACACAGTTATGATTTAATAAAAAGTAAATAATAAAATCAAGGTATCACTTACTACAATATTAAAATAATGAAAGGCCGAAGTCTCCATGGCCTCAATGACTCATTTTTATGTTGATGATTTCAGCAGAAGAGGGGGAAATGAGGAAACATATTTTAATGTGAATTTCAGACCCACAGAGACAGTAAACAAAACATTGATGATAAAGTTCTTTCTTTATGTCAGAGGGAATAAGGCTTCTGGAAGGCTGTACTGTGAAGTCAGATGCAGGGACTCCCCAAAAGTTGTTCATTAGCCATGTTTCTAGTTGAGGGCAGAAGCATTAGCTCCTGCTCGATATAAGTCAAGCAGCTGTTGAAAGCTCTTCCAAGTTAAGGTTGACTTGTGGTGAGGAGTGAGCTATCCAGGATCACACAGGCCCATAGCCAGTGTCAGAGTTGATGGATTACACCTGCCATGCAGGGGTGCTGGGCCAAGGAGGGGGCTGACCTGGTTGGGCTGAGCAAAGCCAGAGTTCCTCTAATACCCAGCTGGGGACTGGGACTTTACCGCAGCCTAGGAAATTTTTCTCCAAGCAGCTCTGACCTGAGGCCAAGGCTGCTTTTGCAGACTGAAAGCTACAAAATTGCCTTTAAGTGATTTGGTGAGGGCACCCTACACCTGGGGCTCCCCAGGGAACAGAGGGAAGATTCTGCTGGGAAATGACTACACGACACTAAGGCCTTGTGCACTTTACGTGTGAGATCTCACATAGGGCTCACAACCAACTATGGTATAATGACATACCGTTTAAATGTACTGCCTTATTACATGTGACCTTTTTGTACAAGGGAACTGTGGAACCTCAAAGAGGGGAGAAACATGAATAGATTTACAAGTCCAGTAAGAACTGGAGGAGGGTTCAAACTCAAGATTGATGGCCCAGACTTTCTCTTAACCCCTCCCTCTATAATCTGCATACTTCAGCCATTTGTGTACAACTTCTGCTGTGCCTGAATTATGAATTTTTTTTCAGTTTTTAGTGTAAAATAATTTTACCTAATCCTAAGCAATACAATCTATTGAAGTACAGGTTTGTTTAGCACTCTGGGAGGCTGAGGTAGGTGGATTACTTGAGCTCAGGAGTTCAAGACCAGCTTGAGCAAGAGCAAGACCCTGTGCATAAAAGTTGCTGGGTACTGTGGTGGTCACCCGTAGTCCCAGCTACTTGGGAGATTGACACAAGAAGATCTGTTGAGCCCAAGAGTTTGAGGTTGCTGTGAGCTATGATGACGGCACTCTACTGAAGGTGACCAAGTGACCTCTGTCTCAAAAAATAAAAATTAAAAAAAAACCCTACAAAGTTTGATGCTTCACTTTCAATTTTTTCCTTGAGACATAGGAAACTAAAAAAAAAAAAAAAGTTTGACTTCTGAATTATTATCACGCTACATTAGGGAAACATATTGACTCAGCATGTAGCATTTCAAGGAAGGTACAGTTCTTCGTTGCTGTTTATCAAGTATCTCCCTTCTGCCTCCTCTGCCTTTCTTTCTCTCTCCTCCCCTTCCATCAGTGCTTCCTCCATCCCTACCCCAGTTTCCAGGAAGCCTACTGCGTCAATTTAGGCCTTTTTACACCTTTCACCATCTTCCCATGCTTTCCTTAGCTTCTTTCTCTAATGTTTATTTTAGTGTTAGTAAATTAGGTTAACACTTTGCCAGATGTCTACATCATAGCCTCCAGTTTCCTGAGAATCTCTTAAAGGTATAAAAGGAAGTTGTGGGGTGGAAAGAAGTCATCCAGGAGAATGACAACAACAGATAAAATTACCGGGCCCTAGCTGGGTACCAGGCTATGCTTATCACATTTTAATTCTGTCCAACCTCATGACAATGTTTTGAGATAATAATAGTATTATCCTACTGTACAGAGGGGGAAATGGAAGTGGAGAGACTTTGGTACCCAGGTCACCAGCTGAGAAGTGGGAAAGGCGGCATTTGGTCCTGACAGTTCCTCTGGAGCTCAGACGTTTAACCTCTTTCCTTCAGATGGAATGCTGCTTTAAAAATTCTCTGGTGAATTCCTCCTTACAGAGTTTGATCTGTTTTTCAGATTTTTCCTGGAAACTGTCCAAAATGTCCCTGAAAGAACTCTAGCCTTATTGTGATACACGTGGCTTTTTTTTTCTGAAAGGAGAACTCATGAGTACCCCAACACGTGTCAAATTTTCCAGGCTGAAACCCTACCAAGGCCTCTAACCTTACAAAAGAACATTCATTCTCAAACACGGTATAGAAGATATTTTCTATGTGTATAACTTAAAATAGGATTTTTCTCCTTTTTTATTTAAAATATAAAAGTTGAAAGCCAAGAATGTATGGGTATCATAAAGTTCTATATTATGGTTTAATTTGTGATCCAAAACATTGAATCTCTCTGAATAAAAACCAGAGTCTCTGACTCATTGCATAGCTCATCAACCAACTATGGAAGGAGTAGGCAAAATCTCGGCCAATTATATCCTTCAAAGAAAAGAAAAAACACAACAAAACTGTGTTTTCGTCTTCTATCAGAGAGAATGGCTGTTAAACTGGGATAAGCCTGGCTTTGGGAATAGAGGAATTTCAATTAACCCCTGGCCACTCATGAGCCATGAGATGTAACATTACCCAGCCCCGGTTTCTTGTCTAAAAATGGGTTTAAGGGTGTCAGAGGTATTTGGGAAGAATTAAAGGCAAAGCAAGTCCATTCAGCACTTCACCATGTGGGAAGGATTCACTGTGACTCCATTCTCAACATTTCTTCTTCCCAACACTAACACCACTCGCTCCTCTAGAATCAACGTCCATAAACTCCTAGGCTTAAGTAAAAATCTACCAAGTTCTTGAAGTATTTAGCTTTTTCCCCAGAAGGATGTTCCTTCTTCCAAGTTCTTGAAGTATTTAGCTTTTTCCCCAGAAGGATGTTCCTTCTTCATATTTGAAGACACTCCATAGCAACTTCATTTAGTCCAGTGGTTCTCAACCTTCCTAGGGCCACGACCCTTTTTTACAGTTCCTGTGGGTCACCACCCACAGACTGAGAACTGCTGCTTTAGTCAGATCCATATTCAATGAATACTGAGTCCATAAATCTTTAGTATCAATGATACACAGCACAGTTCATCAAAATATTCCGACCCTCTATTAGGAAGCGCAGGTCTAGTCAATCCAAGGACATTAGTAACATCCAGCAACTTACGTGTTCCGGATTGTACCTTTATCCCTGAGGTCTTTCCTTCCTTCTGTGGTTCTCCTGTTTATTTATCTCTGTTCCCTCTCCCATCCCGTGGTCTGTGTTACATAGTTCAGTTTTCCTTTTATCCCCTAGTTTGCACACAACCTACTTTCTTTCTGTTATTCTCCTAGACTTTTTCACTGATATCCTCAGAAGTTCGTCTGGCAGAGACAGAGGAAAGGATGAAGTCTATTGAGAAGGCAAAGACCCCACTTTTTAAAGTTGATTTGAGAAAGTGTTAAGTAAGCAATGGGAATGAGAATTCCCACATTGATGCGTTTGTCCAGCTGTGTATGTCAGTTGTTTGTGAATTTTCCTCATGCTCTCCTTCCCTTTATGCTGTGAGCTCCTGAGTATTTATCTTACTGAGAAGGCCCACGTAGTCTTCCCAACTGGCCACGAATGCATCAGCTGAGTGGGTAAAGTCACACGGCTCTGTCCATGTGCACTGATGTTGGATCAGAGGTGAGGCGTTCTGCCAAGTAGGTCTGTCATGCTCTTTCTTGTAGGAATTTGGAATCCAGGTTCACTTTAAACCATTAGGTTCTCTTTTAATATCTTAGGTAACATGCAGCCAGGCCACATTTGGCCATGTGTTAGCAGAGCAGAAAAAAAGCAGAGGAAATTAATTGTGGAGGGAAAGGAGACTTGATAGGAGAGAGAGGAGAGAGAAAGAGATAGAGAAAGAGTTAAGATGAGAGGACATGTTGTCTTCAGAAGAAAATAGCTGCTTTCGATCCAATAGTGTTTTATTCTTCATTTGTGGCCTCAAGCGAGGCCAAACTGACTTTCTTGTTCTTGGATCTCCTAAGAAGCCTCTGGATTTTGTTTAAGCCACTCTGTAAGGATTATATCCCTTATCCCAGGCAATTTCTGAGAGAAATGGCATTAGATGCAGAGATGACAAACCTGTACATTTTGTTCATATAACTCTCTATCCCTGAAGAGTCAGGTTAGAAAAATGTGATACCATTTTATCAACAGCTTCCTTGATGCATTGGCAGTAGGGTTTGTGAAATATTTGGGCTCAGGTGTCAGGAAATTCTCAAGCTAAAGCTAAATTGGATTATTCAGTAATTCTATAACTGGAGTCTGATATTGTCATCCAAAAATTGCCAATATTGGATAAAAGATCCAAAATCTATGAGATGAAGAAATGATTTTGATTTGGGGTTTGGAT
The DNA here is from genome assembly GCF_000181295.1 of Otolemur garnettii. Lineage (NCBI taxonomy): Eukaryota > Metazoa > Chordata > Mammalia > Primates > Galagidae > Otolemur > Otolemur garnettii. The sequence goes on along the minus strand of NW_003852845.1, from coordinate 2,912 downwards.
GCAGACCAAGCTAGGTATAAGCCCAAGCTCTGCCTTCACTGACTGACTGAGATTTGGGGCAAGTTATTGAACTGCACCAGGATTTAGTTGCCTTTTCCATTAAACTGATACAACAGTGCCTATCTTTGGGTGAGGATTATGAAGGATAAGACAGAAGAAAAATAAGGGGAAGCAGAAAGAAGAAGGGGGGGATCACTGAAGGAACGTTTGAAACAGAAGAAGGAAATGAAGAAAGCTTCATCATAATTGTTTATGCATCAGCTCAATCATAAGGACCGAGAGACTGTTGTATAGACATAAAGGCATTAGATTCATACACCAGCTTGAAGGGGCTAGGGGTGACTCGTAACCTTTACCATTCATTCCTTTGCATCTTTTAAGTGTTGTTTTTATTCCTGCACTAATAATTTTATTATTATGTATGTTTATATATATAGATATGCTGATATGATATATATGCATATATTACTTTAACCTTTAATGGCATAAAAGTAGATCAAGTATATTTACCACTGATTGATCCTCACTGACCCTAATTGAAAATTTTGTATAATCTTAGTTTTGTTTCAGACTTAAAGTACTTAAAGTATTTCTTGATACTCTAGGGAGATTCCATTAATTTGTTATTAAACAAATGTATTAAATGCCTACTAACTGGCTTGCAATTTCATCTTCTGTTGAATATATTTCCTCTAGCATTTGTAGTTAAAGGAAGTCCCAGAAACATCACATTTTCTTTTCTTCCTTACATGAGTATGTGTTTTATAGAACAGAAATGTGAGGGGCATATTAGGACCTGAAGGTCTCTGAAGGAAAGTTTGTATATTAATATAACAAAAAGAGAATCCAGATTTGATGTCCTGATACTGCCACATGATGTATCTTCAGCCCTATTAGTACATTTGGCTCTAATTATAACTATTAACTACTCTGTCACCTTATACCAACTTTCTCCATTTTATTTTTCTATGTCCCACATTAAGGAAAATAATTAAATCTTCAGTTCTTATTGGCCTAAAAATTTGAATTGTTCCAAACTGAGACTCTAAGCCTCAGTTCATACCCTAATTCTGAAAGTCATTAACAAGATTTTAGATAATCATTTTAACCCTACTATTTCTCAGGTTGGTTTGTTGTTGTTTTTTGTCCATTTATAAAATGGGACTGATAGCTCCCATGTCATTGTGTTTCTCTGGGGGTGATGACACATTGTGCAATAGAATATAAAACTTTTAGATTATTAAAAAGAATAATGCTAATGTAGAGTTCAATTTTATCCCATTATTAATACTACATATTATAATAGTTTATTGCTAATGAAAGTTTTTTCAAGTTGTTTATATTCTATTTTATTTATATGCTAAATTCATCCATTAACACATTGAGTTAAAAAAAAAATTGTGAAAAAAGTTAGGTGGTGACCTTTAAAAAGTTCCAGGGAATTTCCATTAGTCATCCTCATCGCCTTCATCATCTCCCTCCTCCACATGGTCAGGGTGGGCGTAGGAGTGTGGTGATAATTCCTATAGCGTGACTTCAACAGGAAAGCATAAATGCAAAGGAGACTGAGTTGTTGGGTGCAAGGAAAGTCGAGCTTTCTTTTATCCGCACCTGCATACCATTGCCCAGAGCCTGCTTCCACTTCACACTCCATGTTCAATGAGGTTGATGTCGATTTCCACATCGCAGGAGACAGCCCGGCAGCCGCGTCCCCTGGAGAATCCTCCCACAGTGGCAGCGCACCCCGGTGACTGACACCCGCACTCAGTCCTTTTTTTCTGACAAAGCTTTCACTTGACATTAATTCTCCATCTCCTCTCCTATTAGCGGCTGCCAGTTTTCATCCTAATGCTCCGCTGCCAATCAGCTGCTGGTTATTGTTAATTAAGGGCACTCACGAATTTCCCTCACGTAACTTGCATGGAAAGACGGGGAATCCTTTCATTCATAATCGAATTTCATGTGTAAATTGCCTTCATCGCACTTGTCTGGCAGTCCTGTAATGTGCCAGACAAAAACAGCGTGTTTTTCCCTGATCAGTCATGCATGGACTCCACACCTTGCTTCTTGGATAGGCAACCGCCATTATCTATTTTTATTTGTGTCTCATTAAATCTGCAGCGTCTGGATAGTGACTGACCCAACCCTCACCCTTCATCACCCCTGAACAGAGGTCACTAACTTCACTTGGTTCAGACTTTAAGGTGGACCTATAGGAATTTCTTATAAGGAATGATCCTGGAGTGGCTAACAATGTATAAACTCTGGCATGCTGTGACCTGACAAGTATCAGGACACCTGTCTTGGTTCATATTCAAGGCTCATTTAAATATAAGAGTTAAGATAAATGGGAGATGTAGAACATAAAATGCTAAGCCCCTTTAATTTAGACATTACTTATGTTTTTATGTTCTAAAACAATTCTTACAAATATTAGAAGGCTACCCATAAAAATGGGAGGAAATGGTCCCCCGTTTTCTTTATATTACTTTATAGTAATCAAACTCTGTGTGAAGTTTTGAACAAGAAAAAAGAATAAGGGCCAGTTGCAGTGGGTAATGCCTATAATTGCAGAACTTTGGGAGGTCAAGGCAGGAGAATGGTCTGAGGCCAGGAGTTCAAGACCAAGCTGGGCAACACAGTGAGACTCCTGTCTCTACAAATATGTTTATAAACATTTTATAAATGTTTATTTATAAAACAATGAAACAATAAAATTTTATAAACATCTAGGTGCTGAGGTGCATATGCTTATAGTCCTAGCTACTAGAAAGCCAAGATGTATGATTACTTGAGCCCTGGAATTGGATTTTACTGTGAGTTATGACAGTGCCATGCACACCAGGCTAGGTGAGAATGAGACCTTGTCTCAAGGAAAAAAGAAAGAAAGAAAAAATATGATGAAATATGAT
>NW_003852844.1:72862-73874 GCF_000181295.1 Otolemur garnettii | reverse complement strand
AATTGCCCTGTTTGAAAACCCCATTGTTTCAGACCATAGAACTCTTCATGGAGCAACTCAGAGGACTAACGTTCTTTGGGAACTCATGTCTGAACCTACTGTTTTATTTCATTTGCTCTCATCTTATAGGTGAGGAAATTCAAGCCCAGATTGGTGAAGTGACTTAGCCTTGTCATATAACTTGAGTAACGCATGTAAGAGGCATGTTGTCTAAAGAAACCCTTGCTCTTTGGCCTTCAACACTATCCTACCTTTTTTGGGGTGACACTGGCAATGCAGGCTGAGGGTAGGATCTGGAGACATTCCTTATTCAGCTCCCTGAAACCCTATCTTTTAAAAATGTTAATTTTTTTAGGCTGTTCTCCTCAAGTTTATCTGAAAATATCCAGTGCTTTCTAGAATAAAGTCTAAACTCTTTAGTGGATGATTTACTTTCCTCCACACCTTACCACTAGCCTATAATTTAAGATTCTTCTGAAATTAACACATTTTTAAGTGGTTATCAAGTTCTCCCTGTCCATCACTAATCTTTCAAAATATCACTTCCTATATAAATCAGTTGAAAAGCTACCTTATTTGTAAGATTTTCTTCCTGCTCTATGTTAGAATTAACAACCTTACTTTAGACTCATTTGGCCTTCAGGTTTTACATTTCTTGGAGAAATTTTATCATGGTTATGTACACACACATGCACTTTAACTTCTATTTTTAGATGTTTAATTTCTTTAGGGCAGAGATCATATTTTTTTCATACTCCCCAGAAACTATTAAGTGTTTACATGGACTAGAAGTTTAATAAATGTGAATTACATTAATACATATTTTAAAATAATACAAACCTGTTCCTTCCTCTGTGACCTGGGCTTCCACTTCTATGGTCATTTCATACCCTTTATTTCTCAGGTGAAATGCACGAGTCTTTATAAGTTGTGTGAGACATCCTTTATTGTCTGCCTGCAGAGAAAGAAGAGAATTCCTGGGTCCTCTGATTTGCTATTGAAAAAGTGAGTT
>NW_003852844.1:71354-72762 GCF_000181295.1 Otolemur garnettii | reverse complement strand
CCTAGAGTTTCCAAATATGCCATGATACTTTGCAATTTTATCTCTTTGCATATATTGTTCCTCAAGTGATAACTTTTTCCCCATTTTTATCTTGTTTAACAGTCACTGCTCTTCAAAACTTAACTCAAACATAATGTCTTAAAAGAATTCTGTCATCACCTCTATCTAAATATCAACTAAGGATTGTATGCTCTTCACAGCATGTTCCTGATGTCTCAGGCATTAATAGAACATATAGTCTCATTGATGAATCCCCATAGTAATGAAATTTCCAAACTGCATGTTGGGATGCATTTTTTTAATAAAGATTTGTTATCAGTTCAAACTTATTTACATGAAAATACATACATATTAAATAGTAAAATGTAATCATATTTAATTTATCCACACATGATGTCATGACTTCGTTGAAAATAAAAATTAATCCCACTCTTCCTAACATATTAAAGATTTTAGTAGCTAGACCCCTCTCATGTTTGTTTTGTTTGTTAACGTTTATCTTGATGATCATATTGATCACTCTGGCCTCTCATTTATTTGCTTTTTGCAGCTTTGATAACTTTCCTTTTTCCTTCTTCCTGCTCATGCTGCCACACCCTTTCCTCCACATTTTTTTCCTCTGCAATCAGTAGCTTTTGCATTCCATTTTGAAATACAACATATTCTGCTTTCAGCTATTTCCCCTATTTATTCTCTTTACACCTCTTCTTTGATATAACTGGGGCCTCCAATCCATTGTCCTGCTAGGTCTTCTTCTCTTCCATCCAGTGTTGGTTTAATACTCCTCTATATGCAGTTTAGACTCCATGGCACCTCATTTGATTCCCCCACTAGCCAAATTCTTAACATTGCCACATTCCTCTGTTACCTGATTAAAGTCGACTTTGGATACTTCCATGTGTTCTTATGCCTTTATGCCAGGCATACTGATTGCGTTTGATAAGAAATTACAAAACTGGCCAGATGAATATGCATGTAGACCCATGAGCCCAGCCCTCGAGAGGCCCTTAACAGTGTCAGGCAATCTTATAATTTTCCCCTTACTCTACAATTTTGCTTGATGATTATTTCAAATACTATTCTCTATTGTATGGTATTCACTATGGCAATCCATGAGAAAGCAAGATTTGGTGCTAGTGGTTTGGGGAGAGTCTTTTCCACATACCTGTTGACTAAATACTTCACAGATTTGTTTTGAAGGTCTTTTCAGGCAGGTGGAATGGTATTGAGCATATTTTCTGCACACATTAATTGTCACCAGCCCAGGGACAGGCTTTCCGTATGTGTATCTATAACAGTAAAATGTGGTCACACAAAAAGATGTTTAATATCAATAATGCAAATGTTTCTTCACCTGATTTGGTGCATTCATACATCCACATTAATTGTCTAAACTAAAGCAGTTATA
>NW_003852844.1:69668-70665 GCF_000181295.1 Otolemur garnettii | reverse complement strand
TAGTCCCAGCTGCCAGAAGCTGAGACAAGAGAATCACTTGAACCCAAGAGTCTTAGGTTGCTGTGAGCTATGATGTCATAGCATTCTACCTAGGGTAACAAAATGACACTCTGTTCCCATACCCCAATAAAAGACTGTCTTATTTTCTTTTCTCTTGGCTGTCAGATTATCTAGTTTATGCTCCTAGCTTTGATAGCACCTCCTAAGTCATTTTAGGGCAAAATATTAAAGATATGCAGAAACTGTATTTCTAAGTCCTTCCCAATTTATAAGTATTTTAAGAGGATAAATGAGAAGTTAGGCAGAGAGGTAATAGGTATAAAACAAAATTTTATATATAAATAGAATCATAATAACTCAGTTTGATTCTGCCAAATACAACAGAAAGATATGGTACAAAGCCAAAATTAGTTTCTTGTTTCTTAAAGTGTGCTTTATGGACCACTTATGTTGAAATTAACTGGGATACATACTAGGTTGAAGGTTCTTAAGCTTTTTCTCAGATTTATGACTGTAATTTCTGGAGGTAGGGCCTGACAATCTACATTTTTAACTCAGTACTTTTGATAGATTCTGATTTACACTGAACTTTGAAACCTATTGCCTTTGCCCAAACTGTAAGGTGGATAAGGTTCAGCCTCAGTGTCCCACACTTTCCCGTTATAGGTTCCCCCCCATAAATTACTATAAATGCTGATGAATTAATAAACCATTTGCTAAATTTCAATTACTTTTGAAATTTTGTCTTTAAATCTTAATTAAAAGACTTTCCCTCTGATGAAACCATTTAAATCATCAAGGCTGATGAGAATAAAAATATGTTTCTCGTGCAGATTTCAAAAGATAATAATTATCTACATATCATTAGTTAGTGTAAGAATAAAAATTTTAACGAGTACAAGACACTTAGGACATTGTGTGGCATATCTTAAGTGTCCAATAAAGGATTTTATTATTAGCATCTGCTACAGTCTCTGCCTCCTAGTGGGAGCTTAGG
>NW_003852844.1:67623-69370 GCF_000181295.1 Otolemur garnettii | reverse complement strand
GACTTCAACTCTAAAAGGGAGCACAGGAACAATGCCAGTAAGGAGATGGTATGGGCATCTCTTTGTTGCCATGGGCAGTTTGTACTATGCTAACTTGGTTAAACTAGAGCTACGTTTTCTAGACTTTCCTTCTCTAAATTTGTGCATGATTTCAAAGGTGGAAGGAAAGCACCACTATTAGTCTCTGAAGGTCATCATAGTTACATGTGGTAACAGAGGGGCCAATAGGCTCCAGTTTGTCTTTATTCTTTTCTCCCTGTGTCTAGCTCTTCTTCCCCAGTGCTAGCCCTGCTGACTGATGGAGGCCTCAGGCCGCTGAAATGTTAGCCATGCAGAGTGCAGAGGTAACAGGCTTCCACAGATTTTTTCACCTGCTCCCTCACATGGTACCCTGGGGAAGCTGAAGGTGCCTGGCTTCCCAGATCTCCAGCCAACTCTCCCACTAATGCTTCAGTAATCTTCCCTGAGGTGTCAACTCCTTCTGAGGGACTCTTACTTTTCTGGCTTCTCTCACAGTTCTGTAAGGGGTTATCCTATAATACACCTCTATTCTGTGATTCTTATGGCACAGTTCTAACAAGTCTTGGGGGTCCTATTTTCTTATAGGACTTCTCAGTCATACAGGATTTTTAATTTTAAAAATTAAAATATTTAATTTATATTAAAAATTCATCAAACTGATAATTAGGAAGATGGCTTGAAGGCCTGATTTAGTAATCAACTATCATCGAATGTTAAATCCACTATGTTAGAGTTTAGTTGATTACTATGCTTAGTTGAACTATGGTTTAGTTGATTAATAAGTTAGTACAATTTTTGAATCATAGTTAATTCAAGTAGTGTAGGTATAGGTTATAGAGAACCATGTAAAGTCCCAGGAAATACCTACAGTTATAAGATACAAAGAAAAGATGTATAGTGTGTGTAAATGACCCAGGTATTGGTTAACAATTTATGCTTGTATTGGTTTGCAAGGATCTATTTAATTGCTAACTTTTCTAGTATTGATATACTTATTTGTAAAATGGAGACAATACTAGTATTTGCCTCAGAGGACTATTGTAAGGATTAAAGGAGGCAGTGCATGAAATTCATGAAAAGTATACAGTAAATATCCAGTGAAAAAGGCTTGCTAATTTTCAACTATCATATGCTAGACATTTGTTTGCTACCTGTAGGTAAAAATTTGCCAATATTAAATATCATACATGCCTTACACATGTACAATTCTTACCATATTCTTTCACCTCAAAGGAGTGCTCTATTTTTCTTCCTGACTTCTCCAGCACAACCTTGTAGGAACCCTGAATGGGTTCCATTGAGAGTGGGAACGAGAGCTGGGAGAGTCCTCTCTGCAATTTGATATTTTGCCATTGGAAAATCCGGTTCCTTTTGGGATTCTATAAGTAAAAATATAATGTGTTCATAGAAAGATTGAAATATGGACTTCTGAATAGAGGAACAGCTTTTCAGATAAGATGATACAAGGAGGAGTATCATAGATGGTGGATAGATTGGCGCCAAATGTAGGAGCCAAGTTTTCAAGGAATTCCAGACTGAGGAAAAGGCAATAAGTTTACCAGCTATGGGATACTGCAGATGACATTTCATAGTGGTGCCTCTTTTTGATATTTTAGCCAGAAATATTGGAAAGGTTACTAAATTATATCATCTCAAAGAATTTTGTTCCTTCCTTTATAGCTTATCCACTTTTCAAAGAGTTAAGGTAAATAGAGAAAATAGTATT
>NW_003852844.1:63639-65702 GCF_000181295.1 Otolemur garnettii | reverse complement strand
AGGGATCAAAACACCAGGTATCCAATATGGTCTCTCTTTACCCCTTGCCCTTATCCTAAGAAGTGACACTTACAATGAAGGGGCTGCAGTAGAAAGAGTTTCTCTCAGTCACCAGGTCTGTGAGGAGATTCCTGCTCTCCTCCCCTTCATACTCCAGAGTCACATTCAGTGTCACACTCTCATTTATGTGATTAAGGAAGACACAGGCCTTTGCAGGAACTCCAGTGTAGAGCTCTGATGGGACCAGCACCATGTATTGCCTGTGGAGAAGAGCAGTCTGTATCAATCATGGTGGGATTAAAAAAACATCATTGTTGTCGCTGTTTTGTAGACAATCCTTGCTATTGTCACCTATTAGAGAACAGAGCCAGATTACAGTAGAAGAGTATGCTTCAAAGCTCAACTCTCATGACCTGGGGAACTCAGAAAACCCCAAATTAAACATTAGCATGCTTCTCTTGTGAAAATATTTACCTTCATAATATCAGTAAACCTGTTAATAGTCATGGGTAAGCAATCTGAGAGTTATTCTATATTTTGGATAGACATCTCAAATTTACAAAATGTGAATTAATCAAAAAGTTATCATCAAAAGCATTGAGAACATGTCTGCATCCCCGCTTTCATATGGATGATACTACAAATCTTTTTGTTCCAGTAAACACTAGAAAAATAGCATTTAATACACAGGGAGGAGCTTTTCACTATAGCTCTGGAAGCAATCTTATCTTTTCTTGTTTAACTCTCTGGTGATGGACGACAAGGCTAGACTAATTACCAGATATATTACCACATTCACTCACGTGCACCACATCCACTCTCCCGCCACTGCTTGGCATTCACTTACAATCACCCAAGTAGGCTGCACTTTGTGATGCCGTGTGTTGGCACTCACTTCCCTCTCTTCCTCAGTGTCCTTGTCTACCTGAAAAACTTCCATTTGCCTTATGAAGCTTAACTCAAAAGCCACTTTCTCTATGCATAATTTGGTCATGCCTGCTCCGTTACCCTGGGTTTGGGTTTTCTTTGCAAGTACTCGTTTTTTTTTTGGAGTTTTTTGGCCGGGGCTGGGTTTGAACCTGCCACCTCTAGCATATGGGGCTGGTGCCCTACTCCTTTGAGCCACAGGCATTGCCCTTCTTTGCAAGTATTCTTACAGATTCCTGAAATGTCTGCTTCTACTATCGCATTATATTTCATTCTCTGTGTACCATTTCTCTCCTTTTTCTGTACTGTGAGATAATGAGGGCAGGCTCTGAAATTTGTTAATCTTTATATTCCCAAGACCTAATGCTAGCTTCTAAACATTTACTGAGAGACTGAATGAACTGACACACAAATCTTGGCAATCCCCGACTTGGGGAATACACAGACACAGAGACATTTTACAATGGCCAAGATGCTGACGGCCATTTTAGGAACTGATAAAATATTTTTCTTTTTTTTGGGTGGGAATTCTATATTCTTATTTAGTAAATGTTTCACAAAGTTTACTTCCCCCCATCTTTGAGTTTTTTAGAATTGGAATATATCTCTTTCCACGTGAGCAACAATAACCGGCTGACCCTTCAACAATAAAAAATTAAAATGTGAGAGAAACCAGGAAATAATGATCAAGGAGATAACAGTAGGAAAGAAGAAGAAAGGTAGAATTTCCTGGAAATATTGCTTACGGTTCTGCAGCAGCTGAAGCATCACTGGGAAGGAGCAGAAAAAGTAGAATCAAGACCGGTTTGGGCAGTTGCTTTTCCCTCATGGTGTAGAGAGGGATGGGAAAGAATGGGAGTTGGAACTCTCGATTCCTTGAACTCTGTGCTTGTTCCAGACTTATTGGTTTTTATTTCACCTGATGGGCAGCAAAAGCAAACTGCCAACCGTTTATTTTTGTAACATATTAACTACTTCCAGCATAAAAAAATCAATTCCAGATCAATTCCATAAACATCAGTATTCTTTCATTCACTTTCCCAAATTTTCCAAATGCTTAAAAATAGTACTTGGAGGGTATCATTGGCTCAGTTTATTAATCAGTACTTTATTTTTAAGAAAAAACACAACAAATT
>NW_003852844.1:61191-62588 GCF_000181295.1 Otolemur garnettii | reverse complement strand
CAAGGGTACAAGTGAATCTTTCTATGAGTAGAATATGAACGTTTTAACACAATAACTAAGAAAATTACATGAAGGCTATGTTAACTATTTTGATGGAAGTGTTTTGGATTGTGTGTGAAAACCCCACACTCTACCTCAGAAGTGCATTAATGTACACCATTACCATTCAATAAAAAAAAAAAGAATTGAGGAGAGATTTAATAAGTTTTGCATTGCTATCTAGTTAAGTGTTTTCTTTCCTAAGGACAAATTGAAGCTTAATTTTTTTCATCTCAGTGGAGCAAAAAATTAAGAACTTTGAGATTTCACAAGTCCATATTTTGCCTTTTAAACATAACATCAAAACGATATTAAATAATGTTAATATTGGAATCTTCAACGCCACCTGAAGATGGAAAATTTCATGTGCAAATGATCTGAAGGCATTTGAGGATCAAATAGCTCTCTCTTGTCAAGAGTTTTTAGGGGCAATAGGGGTAGGAGGCATGATCAATGGCTGAGTTTTTCTAAAATCCTTGACTGATCTTATTTCAAAACAAAAACAAAACCAAACTTCCTGTGTTGAGCTGAGAAAGAAAAACTTCTTTGACAGAGTAAATACAAATCCTTTGGATTTTATCAAAAACATTGCAATCACCACTACATCACCAAACTTATATGTTCTTCCTTAAATCCAGATTCCAAAGTGAAAAATACATGGTTTAAATAGAGTATGTTTTGGGGGCTATATTTTCAGTATAGTTATACTTAATTTTCTTGGCACCAAACACACAAAAAAACTTTCCAAATTTTAGATGCAGGCTAACTAAGAATGTGTTTGGACACTAGTCTCCAGGGAAAATTCAATTATCCTAGGATTCTAAATATGACTATTCCATAAACGGGTTTCAAGGATTACAACCCCTTAGAAATGCTTTGCACTAACATGAAAGTGAGAATATGAATCTTCATGATTAAGGTGTTATTAGATTTACAGGTGCATATGTGAACCAAAAAACTAATCTTATCACTTGATCTGCATTGATTTGATTTACACTGATTGAATTAACTTTCCCCTAAAAGATCTAATCATTGGATGTATCATTGGGTGAATATTACTTATTGCTAAATTGAAACAAATTTCAACTACCTGTTATTTTTCTATTTTTTCTATTCTACTCTATTTCAATTCTAAAATATGCCTATTCCATTTCCTATTGTACAGAAGTAAGCACAAAGAAAGCTTAGCACATAGACATAGGGGAAGTTCTGTTATAACAGTGTTGTTCAATTATTTAGGCTTCTCAGCTACAGGCTAAATAGCATTGGTGGTATAGTGGTGAGCATAGCTGTCTTCCAAGTTATAGGCCAAAGTTCTCATTATAATCATAATTAAAAATTGATTTTAATATTTATAA
>NW_003852844.1:33628-35520 GCF_000181295.1 Otolemur garnettii | reverse complement strand
GGTTTATCTTACAAGGGTACAAGTGAATCTTTCTAAGAGTAGAATATGAACGTTTTAACACAATAACTAAGAAAATGACATGAAGGCTATGTTAACTATTTTGATGGAAGTGTTTTGGATTGTGTATGAAAACACCACACTGTACCCCAGAAGTGCATTGATGTACACAGTTACAATTCAATAAAAAAAAGAATTGAGTAGAGATTTAATAAGTTTTGCATAGTTATCTAGTTAAGTGATTTCTTTCTTAAGGACAAATTGAAGCTTAATTTTTTTCATCTCAGTGGAGCAAAAAATTAGGAACTTTGAGATTTCACAAGTCCATATTTTGCCTTTTAAACAAAACATCAAAACAATATTAAATAATGTTAATATTGGAATCTTCAACTCCACCTGGAGATGGAAAACTTCATGTGTAAATGACCTGAATGCATTTGAGGATCAAATAGCTCTCTCGTCAAGAGTTTTTAGGGATAGTAGGGGTAGGAGGCATGATCAATGGCTGAGTTTTTCTAAAATCCTTGACTGATCTTATTTCAAAACAAAAACAAAACAAAACTTCCTGTGTTGAGCTGAGAAAGAAAAACTTCTTTGACAGAGTAAAAACAAATCCTTAGGATTTTATCAAAAATGTTGCAATTACCACCACATCGCCAAACTTATATGTTCTTCCTTAAATCCAGATTCCAAAGTGAAAAATACATGGCTTAAATAGAGTATATTTTGGGTGCTATGTTTTCAATATTGTTATACTTAATTTTCTTGGCACCAAACACACAAAAATACTTTCCAAATTTTAGATGCAGGCTAACTAAGAATGTGTTTGGACACTAGTCTCCAGGGAAAATTCAATTATCCTAGGATTCTAGATATGACTATTCCATAAATGGGCTTCAGGGATTACAACCCCTTAGAAATGCTTTGCACTAACATGAAAGTGAGAATATGAATCTTCATGATTAAGGTGTTATTAGATTAGATTGCCAGGTGTATATGTGAACCAAAAAACTAATCTTATCACTTGATCTGCATTGATTTGATTTATACTGATTGAATAAACTTTCCCTTAAAAGATCTAATTAATGTCCTAGAAATTTTCCTTTTGTGGTTTCAGAAATGGTGATTGCTATCTAAGGTAAATTACCATTTTTCCTCAGAAAGTAAAGGTAAATAGCATAGGAAAAAACAATCAGCAGGGTTAATGTAATAATTAGGGCAAACTATCAACAGCATCACTGAGGTGCTAGGAAAGAAATTCACATTGGGTGCATGAAAGTGCTAGTGTTCCATGTTTAGGGCAAACTCTAGATGGAGGAAGTTTTGCTTGAAAGAACTGTCAGTGGCTTAAATTACTTTATAACTTAATAGCTATGTGGGCTCTAGAAAGTTACACATAAGCATCAATGGGCTTGTGAAGTTTATAGTAGTATAAGGATGAAGCATAGGTTCAGTGCTGTATTGACTTATTGTATTTGCCACGACACAAGATTGGGCTCAGAATCACTGTGGCATTGGGGCAAAGCCATGAGCTGCGGACTTTCTGCAGCTCCACTTCAGTGGCCTAATTGCCTATAAATGTTTTGACTGAAGTCCATCAGATACCCATTAATCCTGTAGGAATTATCATAGACTTAGTTTCATTTCTTCTGGGAGTCAATATTTAACAAAAAGGGAAACATACTTGATTTAGTCATTTATTGTGTCTAGTAAATCAAAATTGCTTCCTATGCTCAAAAAAAATCAAATAAAACATCTTCTGAATTTTATTTTCTAGACTTATTCATTGACTATTCCTTTGAACAACTCCTAAGGAAAGATTTGTTTCATATGGTGTGCTTTTCACAACATTGTCCCTCTTGTCAGATTTTGTGTCTGTTAGTCCTTATTTGTTG
>NW_003852844.1:30738-31873 GCF_000181295.1 Otolemur garnettii | reverse complement strand
TTCAATCTATCAATCATTAGCATACAAAAAGAGATTCTAAGGATTTTAGGAGTCGTATACCAGGAAACAGGGCCAAAGACCAAATATATGTTTCACAAAATTATACAGGTTCCTAATTAGAAAAAGAAGAAATAAAAGGTATTGATCAAATTAGCAAACTATGGGAAAGAATGCCAAAGTAAATAATAAGGGTAGCCAAAAGGTATAGAGTACTTTACTATGTTCATTCGTTTAATTCTCACTAAAACTCTGTGAGGGAAGTATTGCATATTTTACAGATGAGAAAATTGAAGTAATCTATGTTAATTAATGTGTCCAGCTTGAAGGTGGTAGTTGAAATTTTAGCTAAGGTAGTGTGGTTCCAGAGTCTGTGCTTTCACTACTATACTACAATGCTTCTACAACTACAACAAGTAAATAAATTGCTTAAAGTATACCAGGAAAAAATATCAAATACAATAGAACCTCTATGAGTTGACTATGCAAGGGATTGTAAAAAACTGGTTAACATATGGAGGTGTCAACATAAGGAACTAGGCCTATTATACTGATATGTATGTGTGCATGTTAAGTTGATGAAAATTAGGTCAACCTAAGAATGTGGCAAATGCAGGGAGGTGGTCAACTATGGACTTTCTACTGTATATCAACTATTACACAACATAGACTGCATTCTTTCATTAAAAATCAAACTACCATATTGGCCTAAAACCACATGTAAAATAAGATGTTAAGGAAGTTCAAAAGTAAAAGAATGGGAAAATTGAAGAGGAACCTGGAAAATGTATCCAAACAAATTAGGAGTTACGTTATCAACAGCATACAAGAAGGTATCTGTCATTCACTAGGTGGTCAGAGATGCTAACACAGGCTCCAGCCACACCACAAGTCACTCACTATTAAAAACCATACATAGTAGTATAACTAATCTCCATATAAACTTACAGGTTAAAATTTACATGTGAAATGAAGTAACATTTAACATTAAGAAAGAAAGGGTATAATAATAGTTCTAGCAAGCACTGAGAAAGCCCATAAAAAATTCAGTAATATGACGGTGCCCTTAGCTCAGTCAGCAGGGCACTGGCCACATACACCTAGGGTGGTGGGTTTGAATCTGGCCCAGGCCTGCTAA
>NW_003852844.1:27813-29507 GCF_000181295.1 Otolemur garnettii | reverse complement strand
TTCAGCTTTTATTTATTTATTTACTGTTACATATTCATCTCCTTCCTTGGCAAACAGCTTTATTTACAAAACAGGTCTAAAATAACACAAAATAACAAGCTCTTTGGAAATGCTGAAAGGTGGCTCTTGAGGACCCATCTGTGAAGTCACATCCAATCAAAGGGCCTACAAGAGGACCAGGTGTGTGTCGGGACCTAAAATTTGAACTCCTTCTATTTCTTGCTGCCCTAGCAGCTGTCCTGGGGCTGGGCTTTCCATTTCTTTTGCTTCTGCTTGGCAGCATGCTCGGCCACCATGTTGCTGAAGTCTTTCTTCTCCACTTGTGCCTGCTGCTCCTTTATGTGATTCTCGTACTTCTGGGTTATGGCCATGGGGTCCAACTCCTCAGGGTCCAAGGCCACTTCCACACCTTGCAGCTCAGAGGCCAGGCCCTTCTGGCTCATAACCGTGGACATGTCCTAAAGGTGGGTCGATCCCATCATAGCTCCTCCAATAGCGGCTGTTCTCTTCTCCAGCAACACAGTGAAGAGCTGAGGTGTCTCACTTCCATCCATGGCCTCCTCAATCTTCTTCCTCAGCTCAATGAGTTCAGGGGTCTCCATTCCAGCTGGGACTGAAGAGAAACCTCCAGGAGTGATGAGGCCACTGTCTGCAGGGGTAATAAAGCTTGTTTCATCTGATTTGTCTTCATCACTTTCCTCTTCTTCTGCTGAAGACTCCTCATCAGACAGCTCCAGTTCCGATCAATCTCTTCTTCTTCAGTCTCCTCATCAGACAGCTCCAGGGTCTGACTGTAGGCAAGCTCTAGCAGGAGTAAAGAATCAGGAAAATTTTACTATAGAACAGTATATCCGTGCCTGCTGAGAGGTAGGTTCAGGAACCTTTCAAGACAATTTACAAACTTCTATTTGGCATCTGCCTGAGCAGCTAACACATCTAAGGCTAAATGCTTCAACTGTGGCAAAGCAGGGCACTTGAAAAAAGAATGTGGAAAAAAACTGAAATTAAGCTCCCTGGTGTTTGTCACCGCTGTGGAAAAGGCCATCACTGGACTAATGAATGTAAATCCATTAGAGATTAAATACGGCAATATTTTATCCTCTTCATGTAAATGAGGAACTTTCAATACTGATCAGAACCAAGGGAACTCGGTAATGGGGTCTGCTCAAGGTCCCAGGTCAAGATTTGAGAAATGGAGACCCCCCCTAAGGAATTACCTACTGGTGTCTATGGTCCCATTCCTTCTGGAACTGTGGGTCTAATTTTAGGCAGAAATAACCTAATCATGAAAGAACTTAATGTCCGTCCTAGGATAATTAAAACTGATAAACCAGTTTGGGTGGGGCAGTGGCCCCTCCCTCAAAGAAATTTAAAGCACTTCGTCAATCAAATCATTCAGTAGAAATGTCAAATCCTTTTAAAAATTATATAATATTAAACATATTGCAGGAATTCCTGGTAATAGCACTAGACAAGCTATTATTGAAAGGCAAAATCGAACTTTAAAAAATGCTCTTAAAACAGAAAAAGGGGGGAAACAGTATAACAGCACCCCTAGAAATAGATTGTCTTCGGCTCTCTTTACCTTAAATTTTTTTTAATATGAATGAGAAAAATGAACTATCAGCTTATAAACATTAGGTAACTGTAACCTCACCCCCTCTTAACCAACCTATTTATTATAAAGATGTAAT
>NW_003852844.1:21831-27668 GCF_000181295.1 Otolemur garnettii | reverse complement strand
ATATATGTCCCTAACCCCCATTACTAAGAGAAGTTAGTTGGATGGAACCTACTGCACCTGTTTATATTAATGATTCTGCCTGGCTTCCAGGCCCCTATGACATTAGGGGACCTTTTAAACCAGAGGAAGAAGGCACTACCATTTTTAATTATACTACTGGAGCGACCAGTACTCCCAATTGTATTGGTAACTATGCATTGTCTCAATATGGCTATGCAAGCATGGGTAAGCTCATATGAATATCCATCAAACATACCACATTTGATGTCTCAAATGTATATATTGAGTACATATGCATGGGAAAAACATCAAGTTAAAAACGTTCTGACTAATCCAGAATTACCACCATGCCAGATGCATCCTTTTAAAGAAGTTAATAATTGGATTCATTGGGTGAAATGTAAAGGATAATATCCCTTTATGTTGCTAAATACCACATATGGGGAGATTGTGGACTGGGGACCCATTGCAAGATTACACACGTCGTCTGGTGCTCCTGTTCCGTTTGATGTCCCAGTTGACAGCCCAATGGAGAATTACAACTATGCATCAAAGAAAGATGTAGTTAGAATAGCCACTGGTTACCCTATGTATTGGAGTAATGGTGGGTTTTCACCTCCCCTCCTGCTCTTGGAAGTTATCCAAAGCAAGTTCATTTATGGAAATTTGCTGTTGCCATGCAGGCCGTTAAAGCCTGGAGGGGTGGTCTGTCTCATGAGCCTGAGAATAATCAGTACACTATGAGTTTTGAAGTTAAAGATGCTTGGTATAGTCAACCTTCCCTACCATTACCTTTTGTGTGGCTTAAAGGAAATATAAATTGGAACAAGGAAATGGGAGAATTATTCTGTCCTGCTTGTCAATTATTTACTTGTATTAACCAATCTGAGTTTTGATCCCTCTAAGGAACAGCTAGCTGCATTTATTGAGAGCT
Organism: Otolemur garnettii; assembly: GCF_000181295.1. Taxonomy (NCBI): domain Eukaryota; kingdom Metazoa; phylum Chordata; class Mammalia; order Primates; family Galagidae; genus Otolemur; species Otolemur garnettii. The sequence continues at coordinate 26,734 of NW_003852844.1, read as the reverse complement.
CAAACAGGAGTGTGGCTGCCAGTGAACTTAGTGAGACCTTGGCAAGAGTCCCCGGCTCTATCAATATTGCAGCTATTGGCTGAGAGAATCCTGAAGAGAAGTCGCCGATTTATTGGACTGTTGATTGCTACTATTTGGGGGATCATTGCTGTTAGTGCAACTGCCGCTACAGCAAGAGTCACCTTGACACAAAATATAAGGACACAGACTTTTGTTCCTTATTGGCATAGAAATTCAGAACAGTTATGGACTACCCAAAGACAAATAGACACTGAAATTTGTCTGGAACAAACTTCCAAATTAATGAAATTTCTGATTTGGAACAGACTGTTGTTATGATGGGTGATGAATTGGTTCATTTAAAAAGGCAGAGAAAACTAAAATGTGATTGAAATATTACCACTTATTGTATTACCGCTGTAAAATATAACGAAACAGCATTTCCCTGGGAAAAAATTAGGAAACATTTGTTGAATCATGAGAATTTAACTAATGATGTTGTAAATTTGCAGAGTTAAGTGTACAATACTTTCCAACGTAATTTGGAAAAGATGGATAGTGATGCGATCTTAAAGGGATTAGCAGAAGGAATAGAACAAATGAATTTTATGCCCAAGATCAATGCACTTATTGGAAGTACGATTGGATCTTTTGCTTTGTTACTTAGCTTTTGCTTAATTTAATATTTCATGTGTAAGAAGTTAAATCAAACTACTGAGGAGAATGAAAGACATGTTGTTATTTTTACTTTAATGATGTCTTATGTGAATGCCTATATGCCTCTGGCCAAAAAAGCCACTTGAGAGAGCAGTGAAAAGACTTTGTGCAGGCATTCTTAAGAAACTGAGGCCAAATGCCATGTGGTCAGGTTAGTTGCAGGCCTAACATGGACAAGGTTTTGGCTGGCATAGCATTTCCAGACTGTGTTAAGGAATTAAGGTTGACTTTATATGGCCTATGAGAAAGCCCTTTGGAAAACTGGCCAGATACCCATCAGTAACTTTTCCTGATCTGTGGTAAGTGACGAAGGTCGCTTACCCACAGGTCTGGGATCCTGATCTATGTCATACAGGTATCTAATGTCACAGATGAAACTTGGGCTCATGAGAGGCTTTTGAGAAGTTCAGCCTGAGAATTCCTTATAAAAGGCTCCAGCAAACCCCCACCACCACCACCAACTTAAGTTCTACATGGGAGCAGAGGTTTGCACACAAACTTATATGCCCAAAAAGTTTCTCTATGCCTTGCTTAAAGATGCAAAGTAATGGCCTCCAAATGGCATGGTCAGTAATGCCAATAAGAAAAAAAGGGGGGAAATATAGGTGAAACACAACTGACAACATGTTCTTCATTAAGTTACATTAAACCAGTTATATTGAAAGGATTATGTTTAAAGGTGCATGTTGGGTGGATTATTGGATTACTAGGGAGGAGCTACTTATAGGGCGGGTGGTCATAAACTGTTTAATGGATCAATGAGGTCATTGCTGCATTGTGCTCATGTACAAAATTCCCTATATAAGCCAACTGCAAATAAAGAAGCTCGCCATTTTGCCTGAGTGAGCAGATGGTCACCTTTATTTAAAACACAATTTCAATAAGCGTGCTTATTCTTCATGACATTGCTTTTCCGTGATACCTTTACAGCAACACCCCGTATTCCCCTCTCAAAACTGGCTGATTCAGCATGATGCCAGTCTGAGGGGTGTAGGTCTGCGGCCGCTCCACCAGCTCCTCTCCACTCCCTTGGATCGGAGCTCCAATCTCTGCCATGTTGGCCTGAAGCTCCTGGCAGCCCTGGCACCATAACAGCCAGGAAGTGAAGGTTCAGAGGCAGCTGCAACTCAGTTTTTGGAGGCTTGCTAAGAAGAATCCAGCTTTTCAAAGGAAAGGAAATTCTGACACGTGCTATAACAGATGGATTTGGAAGATATTATGCTGAGTAAAATTAGCCAATCAGAAATAGTCAAATTTTTATTTGACCCACCATATATAAGGTTTTGATCAAAACATTTCAATATTTGAAGGGAAAGTAATATCATTAATGTATGGATAGCAAATCACTGAGGCAAGAGTTACTGAGATAGCCATTGGTGATCACTTGAAAGCAGGAGTTATTTCAGAGCTCGCAGCATTTTGGAGACAATTTCTTCCTGAAAGAAAAAGAAAAAAAGAAGTTCAAATTGATCTTATGATTTCAGTGTATTTATGGGCATCTGGAGGCTTTGCTAAAATGGGTAGAAACTTTTTTTAGTCAGAATATGCTCTACGAACTCTATGTGGTATTCTAAAGAACAATTCAATGGACTAAGATTAAGATTTGTGAGAAGACTCTCCCATCCCTACCAAGAGTGTGTGTGTGTGAGAGACACAGGAGGAAAAATTAAAGGTAGACAAAGTGTGAATGTCTTGTTTTTGACCTTTCTTCAGATGTCAGGGATGCCTGAAGATTTTAGTTTAGTCAAATTCATAAGTGTACATTGATCTAAGATAAATGTGAGTCTGGATGTGGTTACTCTGTACTCAGGGTCAAGGTTAATGGGTAAGGAGGAACCTGTAGTAATGAAGCTTTGGCACCAGGGAACAAAGGATAGTCACATGTGTCTGAGGTGGGGATTGGGGAAGCAACTTGACTAACAAAGTTGAACAACTAAAGGGACCTGGAAATGATGGCTACCCTGAGTTGAGAAGGTCTGAGCCAGCTCAGGCTCATCAATTACAGTCACATGTCCTAGGTCCTGCATGACCTGGGGTCATCAGAATAGCATATAGGGAGACCTCTGAAATACCATTCCCAAAATACTATTTTTTTTTTCATTTGTTCCATATATTTTCTTAAAGATATATTTTGTTAAAGAAATTAAATCGAGGGAGGTTGAAGCCTATTGTCTCAGGAATTCGACTGCCAATCCGAATCTGAAACCACACTTTCTTGTTAAACCAAATAAGCAATGCAAAGAAGCAAATAATTGCAATGGGAAAACATAGTTATTCAGTGATTTGGGGGCCAGATTGAGGAAAAACTAGTACTCACACAGCTTATCACTGTATCAATTGCTTCCTGCAAGATTTTGTGAAATCTTTTCTTCCTTTTATGGTGTAGAATTACCTGAATTAAAATATAATCAAATTATATTTATTATTCAATTGTCTTTAATTAAATTTAATGCTAATAATATAATTAGATAATTGTGATTATGTTGTCCATTTTGCATCACTGTAAAATTTTCTTTTTTGTACACTCTCCAGATCAGTATAATGTGGGGAAATATCAAGTGTTTGGAACCATCGTATTTAGCCTCCTAATGTTACCAAGTTGGAAGCAATTAACCTTTCAAGAAGGCCTCTCCTCTGACATACAGATGGCTGTCTATTTCCAGAGATGACTGACATGTACATTTTGTTGACCTCACCTTTTTGCTACTGCAGAGGTCAGTTTTCTTCAGTGTCTTCTCTGTTTTTGTTTCACTGGCTTTCTCTTGGTCTCTTTCAGAAACCAGGGAATTTTTTTCAACCTCTTGATTATCCAGTTTCAGATTTGGCCCTTCAAACAAATCAAGCCCTGTGTGGATGATAGCAAGTCAGTTCTTTCTGACTTCCTGATAAGATCAGTAGAAGCCCTAGCATTCCAGGCATAAGGAATATACACATGAAGGAATGACTATATACATGAAAAAATGAGTTCAGTGAGGCTAATAACCTGAAACAGGTTCTAGCAAATACAAGAAACCAAGTATAAAATGCCTTGTCACTCACATGCCATCTCCGACCCTTTTGTCCATCCCAGATATATTGCATAACCCCTTAGGACTAACCTGGTGAAGTTGCTTGAGGCACGTCATTTCTTCCTGTCATTTCTTTATCACTGTCTGCTGATATGTCTAGTAGCTTTTTAATGGAGTCATCTATTTCATAATTTTGTAAAAATTTTTCTAGAAATTCAGCAGAAATGACAGGTTCACCTGAAAATATTTTTAAAAATTGCTGAAAATTGAAACATCCTAGGAAGGCATATTTTTACCAAGGATAGAAAGGCATTGAAAAAGTTAATCATAAATGTTAATTAAAGTCAACAGGACAGTGTTGAGAAATGCACATCTCTGTGAGAAACGCCTTTTGGGATCTTGTCAATGAAAATCTAATTAACATTTCTAGAAAATTAAAAAACAATTATGGTGAGATTTGAGAAAATAGAGTATTTCTGCTTACTGGAAATGATCAATGTGTAAATCTATATTTGGGTGTTTTTTAAATTGCTCTGTATTGCCTCTTAAAATTTAAACTAAAATTAAGCCAAGGGAAGTTCTTCCAGGTTTAAGGGTGTCCAGAAGCTTTCTGTTGGAACATTCACAGGAAGATAAGACATGAAGTGGAATTGGGGAGAGTCCCATGGCTCTGTCCCAATCTGTTTGGTATTCTGAGCTCAATATTTACTTGGCCATGTACAATGCCAAATCCAGTAAACCAATTTAGCTCTAGTGAAATCTATGCTCCATCCATTACTACCATAATCCTTACAACAATATTTACAATTATAAGTAATTTTTTTTTTGGAATGAACATTGTTCAAAACGCTGATGTATCCTTCATAGAACTTCTCCTCTAGAGTACGCTGTAAACAGGGAGTCATAAACATTTACATAGAGAATTTCTCTCCTAGTACTGGAACAATATTTGTTTTCCCTAAAAGAGCAATGATTCCTAATAACATCCATAATATGTCTATGCTATCAGAGCTTACCTCTGTCTCCTGCGTTGAGGAGTTCCATTTCTAAAATTTTACCAAGGAAACTAGCTTTTATAGTGAAAGCCAATTGAATCAATGTAAATTGAGTAATTATGTTAGGTGGGGGCCACACACACCTGGATAATCTGATGAAAGCGTCAAATTCTTTGACCTGAA
>NW_003852844.1:20263-21526 GCF_000181295.1 Otolemur garnettii | reverse complement strand
ACCATCATTCATATTTTGCTATTTCAGTACCATTGACTATATGCATATTACCATCTTTATTACCTGGGAGTTGATAACAACTTACTTGAAGGTCACTGTAAGGCCAAACTTAGTCAGGGATCTATCTGAAGTGTTATCCTTGACCACTTCTAAGGAAAGGGAAAATGCAGATTCCTTCTTAGGTGATAGCACATTTTATCTAAGGGTGGCCTAGAGAGAATAGCAAATCATAAGAAAACCCATCCTGTAGTAGAATTAAGGGGGGTATTATTTCTCTATGTTTATTATTAATGAACCTCACATTCTTACTATTAGAGAATCAGTGCTAAATTAAGTTGTTTAGTGTTCAGTAGACACAGAATCTTTAACAACATGATTTCATGAGGGTAAATACTTTCTAACAGCAATATTCTTTAAGAAACTTTTCTGTTAGCCAACTATTCTAACAGTGAGTATCTCTTCATGAAATAACTTACATTTTCTGCTATTAATTTGAAAACATAAATGTTTTCCAGAAACAGGTAATGGAAATATACACAATGGGAGAATAATACTTCATATATAATTGAAGCACACTTCTTTTCCTGGAAAATATTCCTCTCCCTTTCAGGTAGTTTTCTATTACCTGGATAAATGCACAACCTTGTCCTTCCACATCTACTGTGTATTGTCCATATGCTTTTGTTAGCTCTGACCCTTGGACCAGTAAGCGGTTATCACTGTTAATCTGAAAAATCTCATTGCCTCTTTTACTGCTAAAGGTGACAGTGTTTTGATCATTAGAGAAGGTTAACTTCATGTAGCGGGTTACGGCAAGAAAATAGACTTCAGTGCCCTGTACAAAACAGTATAAGCAATAATCCAAGCTTAGTTATATGATATTAGTCATCATTTGACTGTGAACTTTAAATCAACCCCTAGAAATAGTCCTAAAACAGGTCAACAGAACACTGCTAAGCAATATCCTGAACCATGGGAAATATGCTTGCTTATGTAACTTGTTGCCATTTAACTTGATCTCCTTCAACAAATCTTAATTAAATTTCAGTTTTCTAAAGACTTCATAAAATATAATCTCTGCTGTTGAAAATGGTGCCAATTGTTTTTCTAAAAGTTAGTGTCCTATAATTTGGTGACCCCCTGACTGCCTTGGCTAATTCTTGTGTCCACACATATTCAAAGAAGGGAAATCAGAATCAGGAAAATATCTTTGGAGTTCCACTTGCACACGGATTTACTCTGAAACTAAGACTAAAAAAAAAA
>NW_003852844.1:16212-20158 GCF_000181295.1 Otolemur garnettii | reverse complement strand
TGTCAACAGATATATAAGATAACACCAAGACTCCGGTGCTTATGACAAAACAATCTCTTTAGACAGAGTGCATTCTATTTTTACAGTGTCAATGGCTATATAAATTGGGCATAAATTCCTTGAAAAGTGAGTCTTATTTTATTCATTTCTATATCAAGACTTTTCCCATACCTAATGCTGACGGATACATAATCACTGTACAATAACCAATTGTTGGCTAAATAAAATAAGATTTATAATATCAAATACTTTCATCTCAACAAGCAGTTTTTGTGATTATCTTTGCTACATAGATTATGGAATAGTATCTTTGGCATTAAAAATATTATTATTAAAAACAAAAATAAATAGTTGAACTGAAAAGCTTTTGCACAGAGAATGAAATAATCAACAGAATAAAATAGAGAATGGGAAAAAATATTCACAAACTATACATCTGACAAGGCACTACTATCCAGGATCTACCAGAAACTCAAATCAATCAGCAAGAATAAGACAAATAATCTCATTGAAAAATGAGCAAGTGACATGAACAGACATTTTTCAAAAGAAGAGATGCAACTGGGCAGCAAACATGAAAAAATGCTCAAAATCATTCATCATCAGAGTAACTCAAATTTAAATCACAATGGGACATCATTTTACTCAAGTCATAATGAGCATTATTAAAAAATCCAAAAATAATAGATGTTGGCACAAATGCAGTGAAAAGGGAATGTTTGTACACTGTTAGTGGGAATGTAAATTAGTACAACCTCTATGGAAAACAGTATGGAGGTTCCTCAAAGAACTAAAAGTGGCTCGGCATCTGTGGCTCAAGTGGCTAAGGCGCCAGCCACATACACCTAAGGTGGTGGGTTCAAATCCAGCCCATGCCCAACAAACAAGAATGATGGCTGCAACCAAAAAATAGCCAGGCGTTGTGGCAGGCGCCTATGGTCCCAGCTACTTGGGAGGCTGAGGCAGGAGACTTGCTTAAGCCCAGGAGTTGGAGGTTGCTGTGAGCTGTGATGCCACGGCACTCTACCCAGGGGGACAGCTTGAGGCTCTCTCTCAAAAAAAAAAAAAAAGAAAGAAAGAACTAAAAGTAAATCTATCACTTGAGCCAATAATCCCACTAGGAGTCAGGGAAGAATAGATAAAGAAAATGTGGAATACTCAGCCATAAAAAGAATAAAGTAATGTCTTTTGCAGTAACTTGAGTGAAACTGGAGGCGATTATCCTAAGTGAAGTAACATAGGAAAGAAAAACCAAATACCACATGTTCTCACTTATAAGAGGAAGCTAAGTTATGGATACGTAGGGGCATATTGAGTTGTACAATGGAAACTGGAGACCCAGAAGAGGAAAAGGTTGGGGAGAAGAGAAGAAAATCTACATATCAGATGCACTGCACAGTACTTGGGAAACAGGTACACTAAAAACCCAGACGTCATCATTATAAAAATTCATCCATGTAACCAAAACCACAAGTACTCCTAAGTCTTTATATCAAGCCCACATGAATCACCTGGGTGGAAGAGAAGCCTCCATTGAAATTCATCTGTTGGGCGACCCACTGCACAACTAGCATAGGTGAGGTCAGGAATCTCCCGGGAAATGACAGCTAACAGCACATAGCAAGTCTTCTCTTGCTCAACAGAAGGCACATGAGGAATAAAGGGTGGAGATTCTTCTGTCTTGGGTTTACTTTCTCCTTCCCAGTATATAACATTATCTGAGAAAAAGGAAAAATTTCCACATAGTCCCTATGAATTACATTGGTTACATATAAGAAGAATACAAATTCCATTCTTGGCTTTTATATGGGCTGAATCATGTCCCCCTAAATTTTATATACTGAAATCTTAAACCCCCACTACCTGAGAATGTGACTGTATTTGGAGATAGGACCCTTAAAGAGGTGATTAAACTAAAATGAGACTGTTAGGGTAGGCTACAACCCAATCTGACTGATGCCCTTATAAGAAGTTTGGACATACACAAGGGACATCAGGGATGCATACACATGGAAAACTGTGTGATGACAGAGGAAGATGGCCATCTACAAGCAAAGAAATAACACTTGCTGACACCTTAATGCTGCACTTGTAGCCTCCAGAGCTGGGAGGAATTAAAGTTTTGTTGTAGAAGTTATCCAGTCTGTAGTATTTGGTTATGACAGCCACAGCAAATGAACACATCCTTAAACAGTAACTTCCTAAGGTCAAGGTAGTATGTGAAGAAGTTTGAAAGTAATTGTTATTGCCCATGACATGGTCGCCATGCTTGATTATCTTGACTTTTACTCATTTGAGAAAAAACTAGCATAAATGAGGAAGAGGGAAATGTAAAATATATAATAATCTTTAAAGATAAAGAACCCCTGATAAATCCCAGAAAAGAAACAGAAACATACTGGTGAAGAGAGAGCTCCTACATGATTGTTTAGTAAATGTTTTGTTTTCAAGATCATCTCCATCAGCAAAAATGAATAATAATACTTAACTGATTTTTGTAGCAGATTGATCCAGAGTCTGGAGCAAAACTTCCACTTGCTTCTCTTTTCCAGCTAATGCCAAAACATACGCTAGAATTGCCTGGTTATAAGCATTAGTGACACCACTTGCCAATGCTTCCTCTAGGCAAAAGAGCCCATTTCGTAGAGCAGGAAACTAGTCAGGAAGAATAATAATATATATTAAAATGATACCTAAATATTTTATTAGCTTGTTGAATACTTAAATTAATCATGATTTATAACATCTTTGAAGTATATTTTCTATACTTTTATATTTTATACATCTTTGAAGTATATCTATTCACAAAGACACATGTGTATTATTCTTCAAAATATCATTAAAATAAATTTGTAATGTCACCATTAGTGAGAAATCAAATTTAAGTGGTAAGAAAGGTATGAATGTCTCCTATGTGGAAAGCATACAGATTTATTTTTAAACCTATAATATTTTACTCTAATTCCTAAAAACAGAAACTTGTATTTCTGAAGATGACTTGCAAGATATTATAATGACCCTGAAAATTCCTAGCATCTTAATTTAGGAATAACATTTTGGAATCAGATAATCTAACCCATGGATTGAGAAGTAGCCTAGATAAGCCTCACAAGTTGAAATTGTTACTCACTGATTGGTTAGAGAGAAGGAGAATCCTAGGTTATGGTTTTACTTAGAACAGGGCTTGTTAATCTGAAATTCATGGCTGAACTTCAGGAGATGTTGAATCCCTGAAATTGTAGGAATAAATTGTGTATGTGTGCATATGTGTATTCTCCCTGGGTAAAAACCCAGCAATGTTCATCAAAGGTCTATCAAGCTAAAATGTTTAAACAGCATTATTTTAAAGGTTGATAATGAAATGTTCTGTGTATGCTGCATCCAGTTTTAGAATATCAATTCACTCTGAATTTACAGCCTATTTCATGCGTATTCAGCTGACTGAAACTAGAAGATGATGGGAATACACACAGTGAAATTGAGCCCAGCTTCAAAGAAGGCCCCAACAGTAAGTGCCATCAGTAGAATACCCTCTTCATCTCCACTCTAAAAACAAAGAAACAATGAGTCAGATGGCATGGCACAGTGAAAAGGAGCAGATAATATCCTGAAGTGAAACTAGTGATAAAAGAAATACTGAGAATAAATGCTATTATTCATAAAAGCACTGAACATCTATCTAATTTTTATATTAGACTGTTAGTAGCTAGGCTATCTGAGCAAGAATCTATTCAGCACCATATTATAATGAAATAAAAACAATACAATTAATTCAAGTATAATAAGTGATGTATATAATCATACTTATGTGGCCTGGCATTAAGCATGCCTTATAAGTAATTCACAGCACTCTATCAGCTCTATTTCATGTTAATTCAAAAAATGCCAATAAAGAATTCTGATGAGGTATAACAGAAAGTGGCTGTGAAACTTCCTGAAAATCCCC
>NW_003852844.1:12888-15374 GCF_000181295.1 Otolemur garnettii | reverse complement strand
GGGTAAAAAGAAAGATGTGGAGAAAATGTTTCAGAAGAGAATATGAAAACGTTTTTGACTTTTCTACATAGGAACATGAGCTTTTCTTCATCAGGTTGCTTCTTTTGAGAGATAGATTTGGAATAATTTAAAGATACCTCCCCTGCCCCCACCTCCACCAACTATATGTGACAAGCAATTACAAAACCATCTGCATTAAAATTCAATACCATGAGGCATTACCATCCATCCATATTTTGAGGCAGGTTAGATTTACATTCTATAATTCAAGAATTAGAGTGGTGAATATGAAGAAGACAGAAGAATAGCTCAGGATACTTTAGGGACAATCAGGATTTGATAAAATATCATAATAGAGGTTTTGAGCATCCAGAGGAAAAAAATTAGGGAATAAAGGGAATAGAAGATGGGATGGAGGTGGGCAGCTATCTGTAAAGAAAAGAAGTCAGAAGAAAGGAGAGTGTCTGGTGATTTACCTAAAATATGGACAGAAGAAGAAATGGGGTGAATCCTGTCAAGGACATACTTTTCTTCATTTGCATTTTGTCCTAGGGCAAACTCAGCCTTAGTGTTTTTCTTTAAAGAGGGTATTGGAAAAGTTTGCTTTATTAAAAGTGCAAATTATGAGATACTCTTCCTAGAAGTTTCCTGCAACCCATGAATAGGAATGAATTTACACCTCTCATATATTCAAGGTCCCCTTCCTTAATATTGCCTGGCTCCAAATTTATGAATGTTTTCTCTCTACATTACCTCCCCCTCTTCTCTCCTATTTCTAGTTATTTACTGAGGAAGACTGACACTAGGGAAGGACTGAAGCCTAAGTAAGACGAAGAGAAGATTGATGAGTCAGATCTAGACTGTGTTTAAACACACACCCAGCAGAAATGATGCTATTGATCAATACACCACAGCCAGAGAGTCAGACATCATAACATTCACGAGAATATTCATGGTCCTGCTGAGGTAGGCCAGAGGAAAGGTAGGTAAGAAAAGAGAGCAATGAAAGCCCAGTTTTGTTAGCCTCTCACCTTCCAGGCATCATTGAAGAGCTCACCATCATTTTCAAAGCAACCGTTACTTTTCTGTTTGCTTGAAAGCCAAATTAAGGTCTGTTTTTGAACATTTTCATCAATGAATGTATATTTTTTCATCGTCTCAAATGTCTTAAAAGTAAGGGCACTAAGCCTGTAGTGTAAATCACCAGAGTTTACACTAAACTCTGATATTTATTCAGATACACATGATGATATTTATTCCATACATAGGTTCATCACTATTGTTGCTTCATAATGGTTACATTCAACTTGTCTAATGTTGGCTGCAATGAGTGAAATGTTATGAATGCCAATAAGTGAAACTGAGAGTAATTTTCAGCACGTTAATGCCCAAATGTCTTACCATGTAATCCATTAGATTATCCATACATGGAGAGAGAGCTAGTGTAATTACATGCTTTAAGGCTTTCTAATTTCATTTTCTTGAATCTGTTTGGGATTCTCACAAGTACAGAGTAAAATGTGCCATTTTCCAATAAATTAATTAGCTGTGTAAATATAGGGGGTTATCATTAAATGATCAGGATGCTAAGCAAATTGCCATATGATGGTAGATGCATCTTTTGTGGCATTAGAATAGTCAAATCTTTTAGTTTTATCTGATTCTCCTCTCTACATTCACATTGAAACCCACTTTTCTTTCAAATGCCCACTGAGCTTATCCCCCTACCTCCTTGCAAGCCTTCCTCAGATAATTCTTATATTACTTAAAATAAAACTCTTATCTCTCACCATATGCTTCCTTTTTGATTCTTCTGCCAAAACATACTGTATGAACCATCAGAGTTTCTGAAAGACAACTGCTTTTGATAACCTAAAATACAACATTGTAGGACATTACTTTTTAACCTAAGAAAGTTAGAAGAAAAAGAATAATGTAGTACAAGTCCTGGGTTTTGGTATTAGAAAGATGAAAATTACTAAGATGATCATTTAAATTTGAATTTCTGAAATTGAGTTTCTCTACCCCTAGGGATAAAAATGGGATTCCCATTTTATAAGGCTTTGCTGATAAATAAAATGGCACATATGACTACGGCTAGCTCAGTAACTGGCTCATCTTTGGTATTTACTAACTGTTTAATATCTTTCCCTGTTGCTGTATGGCTCTCGCGGAAAAGCGATGTCATGGAGAATGAGCACACTTATTGAAATTGTTTTATTTATTATTATTTTTAAAACCATACATCCTTTTTATTGTAAAGTCATAAAGAGGTATCAAAATTAATAGCAAAACATTACAGGGTAAGACTTAAAACTACTAAGGAGCATCAAAGGAAGTGAAAATGGGACTAGGTGCAGGGCAATATGAATTAATGAACATGGGAAGGACAAGGATGGGGACAACAGTGAGCATGTGGTGAAGATACTAGGGGGAGAGGATCTGGTGAGAATTTTCATCTACACAAGCGCCTAGGTAAGGAAATA
>NW_003852844.1:11007-12582 GCF_000181295.1 Otolemur garnettii | reverse complement strand
TTCTCATTCTTCAGCTCTACTGCTGCTTGTTTGCTCTGCTCCTTTTCAATTTTTTCCAGGTTTTCCAGTAAAGAATCCACTTTTTGTTTGATCTGGGTCAATTCCTTCTTAACGGCCTGAAGGTCATCTCCTTTCAATTTTCCAGACTTGGAAGAACCTCGCTGTCCACTCTTAGAATTGAAGCTACTTTTCCTCCTTCGTGAGGTGTTCCTTGAGACACGCTGGCGTTTTGAGGGCACCACAGCCCGAGCAATAGGAGGAGCAGGAGGAACATGTGCTGGGTAACTGTACATCCTGTCATAATAATCCCGTTGACAGTCATAATCCAAGTCAAAAGAGGAGCTGTACATCTCCACTGCAGATCGTTTCACACCTGCTTTTCCTCGATTCATTTTTGGCTCTGCAACCAGATTAATATCTAAAACTTGGCCAGCAATCATTCTGCCATCCTCTCCTGCTACAGCAGCCCGGGCATTTCTCTCATTAACATACTGCACAAAGGCAAAACCCTTGTGAACAGAGCAACCCACAATTTTGCCATATTTCGAGAAAATTGCTTCCACATCAGACTTCGTCACCACAGGAGTGTTGAGATTCCCAATGAACACACGGGAGTTCATGGAGTGAGGGTCTCTCCTGTTGGTAACATTGCTAGCCATTGCGTTTGATGATAAGGTTCTTCACAAAGAGAAAAAAATGTAGCTGAAGATCAAAAAAATCTCACAGGAGGGGGGAGGGAGAAAAGATTCAATTCTGAGTCTCCTACTCCTGGGTTCAACGTGGAGAAGATGAGTACTGCTCGAGGTCGACAATGTGGCTACAACCACTCTGTCCTGAAATTGTGTTTTAAATAAAGGTGACCATCTGCTTGCTCAGGAAAAATGGCAAACTTCTTTATCTGCGGTTGGTTTATATAGGGAATTTTGTACATGCGCACAATACAGCAATGACCTCATTGATCCATTTAAACATGTGACTACCTCATGATTAGCTTCCGATAATCCACTCAACATACACCCTTTGACATAACCCTATCAACATAACCCATTTAACATAACTTAATGGAGAACATGTTGTTAGCCATTTCTTCTTTGTTCTTATCTGATTTTACCTGAGACTATGGAGGAAGAAGGTAAATCGAATACCTGCCCTTGCTGGCCTTGCCATTTGGAGGCTGTTACTTCCATCTTTAAACAGGGCATAAAGAAACTTCTTGGGCATAAAGGAATTTGTGTGCAAACCTCTGCTCCCATATCAGCTTTAAGTCAGGGAATTTTTGTGGGAACATTTTATAAGGAATTTTTAGGCTGGACTTCTCAAAAGCTTTTCACAACCTCAAGTTTTATCTGTGCCATTAGATACCTGTATGCATTGGGTAAATTCCTCTTCTCTTGAGGTCCCCGAGCACATTTCCATTCCTGGATCTGTCAGCAAGCAACCTTCGTCACTTACCACAGATCAGGAAAGGTTACTCCATTCCCAGACCTGTCAGCAAGCGACCTTCGTCACTTACCACAGATCAGGAAAGGTTACTGATAGGTATCTGGCCAGTTTTCCAAAGGGCTTTTTTATTGG
>NW_003852844.1:9505-10599 GCF_000181295.1 Otolemur garnettii | reverse complement strand
GAGTTCATGATTCTAAAACTTCACAATTCCTAATTATGACGGTCACTGACCGCACATATTTTGAAGTCAAAAAGAAAACATAGGTAGGACTCAGAGTTCCTCAGTTGAAGTCCAGTTTTCCCCAACAAGAATACCTCATAAAAATAATTTTGTGACATCTTGGTATTAGTAACAATTGATTTCAACTATTATGGGAAGAAATTACAGAAATCTTCTTACCATTAGATAAGAACAAGAGTTCCTGAGATTTAACCTCCTCTGTCAGTTGCTCAGTAGATTGCAGGTAGTCAAGGACATAGGTATTGGATGCTGCTAGGACAATATTCCGCTCTCCAAATCTATAGGGCATTTGGACAAGATTCTCCAGATTCTGAGCTGCAAGTCCTATTATATCTCCTAAAAATAGAAAACCAGGAAGTCAGATTCCTTATAGCTATAATCTCAGCATTAATAGCCATAGATAAAAGAGGCACAGTGGCAGTAGGACACATTTAGTATTGATTCTAAAAGGTGGAGACAGGGAAACTTTCATGAAGTAATTACAAAGAGGAGATAGTCCTGTAAGGTGAAATTAAAGGGTTTCTAGAAAATATTTCTGAAAATCTCATCACCAGAGAAAGTAAAGTTAGGAAAATGTGTGTTTGCTTGCTTTTTGAGAAATTGACCCTTTGAACTATAAATTGTAATCCATCCCTCCCCAAAGGTATTAATGTAAATAATAATTTCACTGAGGAAATTCCCAGAATCTTGAATAGGAAAGTTTATTCTGCTTCTCAAAGAGATGAATTTAATATTTCAGATTAGTGGGTTATAATAGAACCTTTGGTTTTCTGAATAGCAGTAACCATCTGCCAGAACTCATGTTTCCTAGAAACACAGGTTAAGAAATGGTACAATAATCCCTTTAGATACCATAGGAAAGCATGCATTAGAGGATGGCCTGAACACTAATTCCCTCCAATTAATAGCTTAAGAAAATCTCTTCATACTTTCATTTTGAGAATTTTTTTGAGACCAAAGTTTTCAAATCATTGTGAAACACAAAATTTAATCACCTTACCCACAACAGTGAAAAAGCCTCTGGTGGATCCTTC
>NW_003852844.1:5182-8100 GCF_000181295.1 Otolemur garnettii | reverse complement strand
CACAAAATAATGAGTTTGGCTCATCTTCTCATTGAGGAGAGGCAGTCAAGCGTCAGCTCAGATAAGCTTGGGCAGTACAAGTTTGTCCCTGAGAGATCCACAAATTGCCTCCTTCTATCCATATCTACAAATCACTGAACATTAGCAATTTCCATTTTAGGCTCTGTGTTCTTCTCGATTGGACAGAGGATGCAGTGAGGAACACTCTTGGTTCCTCTCATCCTGTCTAACGTCTCCAGTAGACAAATAGAGTGTTTGGTAGAGCAGTGATGTGCCAAGAGTAAGGTGACCAGATTATAACATTGGTAAAGCGGGACACCATTGATGGGGGGTGGGGTGGTGGGTGGGTAATTCGCTGAGCTGTTTATGGTTAGGGACCCTTTAGAGGGGGTGGACTATTTGTTTGTTCCAGATAGTTTGGCTCCTTCTGAGCTAATTGTCCTTGCCTAGAAGGGAGAGAGGGAGCCAGTATCCTTCTGATACAATTCCACCTGGGTGACCTTGCCGAGGAGGGGAGTAGGGAGTTTACATTAGCCTTTTCATTTCCAAATGAGGTTACATTAACCTCTTCATTTCCAAATGGAGTTACATTAACCTTTTCAGCAGCCATATATTCCCTTCCCATTCTCCTGCTGTTCCCTAGCTTGTCATGCTGTGCTTTCTTTCCAAAAATCGGGACTTTTTAGAATTGCTGTGGGTCACAGGACAAATTGTTAAAACTCAGGACTGTCCCGCCAAAAGCAGGACACCTGGTCACCTTAGCCAAGAGGCCAGATGAGAATGATAAGCATAGATTCTTCTTGCGGGTTATGGGAACTGCACTGGAGTGTAGGGCAAGGAGATTTGTCTCTTGGAGTTGAGAAACAGTTTTTAAAAAGTGAAGGAAGTGGCTCTGCACCTGTGGCTCAAGTGGCTAAGGCGCCAGCCACATACACCTAAGGTGGCGGGTTTGAATCCAGCCCGGCCCACCAAACAACAATGACGGCTGCAACCAAAAAATGGCCAGGCGTTGTGGCGGGTGCCTGTGGTCCCAGCGACTTGGGAGGCAGAGGCAGGAGACTCGCTTGAGCTCAGGAGGTGGAGGTTGCTTGAGCTGTGATGCCATGGCAGTCTACCCAGGGGGACAGCTTGAGACTCTGTCTCAAAAAAAAAAAGAAAGTGAAGGAAGAGAAATAGGTGGTAGAGAAAGCATCATGAGTAAACAAGGCATCATCAAGCCTCTCTCAAGCATTAAGTTTTACTCTCTTGGGTGAGGCATTAATTAAAGAAAGGATGCACTTTATGGTATTTTAATTAATTTAAAATGGCATGTCTTGTATCAGAAGTAACTGTGATTGATTAAAGTTTCTTCAAGGAGAATGTCTTTTAACACTTCACTTCTTAGGTACTGTCTATTTCTTATCTATTGTTTAAAGCTTGTCAGTTTTGCATGTACATACCTCTACTAATAGGCTCTTGACCATGGTGTCTTTCGAGTTTAGATTTTGCTGCTCAGTTGATTTGTTTGGGCAAGCACTACTTTGTTTGGACTCAGCCACTGCAGTGATATTCATTTCACCTGGAAAATATTCCCAAATGTAAATTGAATACTGGCCCCTTCTGTAATGGGAAATGATTAGGGTCTATGAATCATGTCTTGAATCGGAGAAACCAAATTCTATCATCACATTAATGGTTAAAACAAAATAACTTGCCTTTTCTCCTGCTTGGATTCAATATGGTACGTTCTGTTTTGCCAGTTTTAAGATAAGCAATTAATTCACAAAGTTAGAAGTTACAAAAATTTAGGAAAAGTAACATTGTACAAAGCCATCTGAACCAATTCCTTAACTAGTATCAATTGTTCATAAAGGTTACCTATGATAATATAAGCAACACAAAAGCAGGTAACTAGGGCTCCTAAGTTTTCCCAAGATCAAGCAAACAAAAATAAAATAAAAACTAAAAAAAAATTTAAAAATAAAAAACAAAAATATGGCATAGGAGAAAGGGTACTGAATTGACATCAAGTGTTAGTAAGAAAGCCATTGTTTTATACACTCACTGATATTACATTATATAATTCAAACTCATCTCTAGTTTCCTTGCTTGGAAAAATTGAAAAAAATAATTTTTAGGTTTAATATTACCTAATCACTTATGTAACAATATATATAACCAAGGTAGAGCAAGATGGTGGAGGGGATGCATCCCTGGGTTAACTCTCCTGGTAGTTTCAGGTGAGAGTGGGAGGGCTGAATCTTTTCCCGGTGAAGTGCTGGCATGGACAAGCAGCGCAGGGCATGCAGCAAGGAGGTGAATTGCTGGATTGAAAGTGTAGCCCAGAACTACGGTGTCTGCCAGAAAAATCTCAGGGCAGCAGCTGAAATGGCGCCAGCAGAGGGAGAGGCAGAAACCAATCAAAGGACTTGTGTGCCCAATTTGTGGGGAGTTTGGGTGTTTTGTGGAGAGTGTGGTGAAGTGTGGATTCCTGAGCGGAATTTGGCAGCCAGAAAGGGGAGCCATTTGGACCCAGTTTGGGGCGTCAGGGATCCAGGCAATCCGACAGAAACTGGAGGGGAAGGGACTCTGCTTAGGAACTGATCCATCCTATAATTTTGGAAGTCTGTGTGGCACTGCACTGACGCAGCAACCCACAGGGGGAATTGGTTCCCTTACTACAAACACTGAAAAGTCTTTTTGCGAGCCAGCGGTAACCAGCCCCTCCCCCCAGCAGAAACGGACTGAACCAGAGGGCACAAAAAGCACCTAGCTCTTTCCCCACAACAATTTCCTGTTTGAGGGGAAACTAGGAGTTGAGTGGAAAATCTGGCGAAGTGTGGACTCATGTGCCAAGTTTGGAGGACAGGTAGGAGTGGGCGGCCAGCCAGGAACCAGTTATTGTAAAACTCCAAAAATGACGACTCCGTAACATCTGT
>NW_003852844.1:1724-3733 GCF_000181295.1 Otolemur garnettii | reverse complement strand
TTTTTTTTTTTTTTTGGTTTTAGCCTGGGAACTACTCACAGCGTCATCTGCTGTCTAGAAAGTATATTGCAGCATAACTATTCCCATTAAACTGGAACCCCACTGCATTTATAAAGGGGCTTGTTTGTATATATTCAAAAGAACAGTATTTTTCTTAGTAGTGCCCTCCTTTTCTTTTATTTTCTTCTTTTTTTAATTTTCTTTCTTCTTTATTTGTTTGTTTTGCTTTTTGTTTTCTCTATCATTTTATGACCACCATTTTTGTGGTTATCTTTTATTACTACTACCTTTTTGTGTGTGTGTGTCTGTTTGTTGGTTGGTTTGTGTTTTGTTTTGTTTTGCTTTTTGTCTGTTTGTTTACTTGTTTCTGATTGTCTGGACATCAGTGTGCTTGTCTGTCTGGTAGCATTTTAGTCTGTTTATTCATTCGCTTGGTTTCAATGTGTTTTGTACTTTGCTAAAACCTCGGGTTGGCTATATTCCCTAACTCCAATTTTCACATTCAATAAGAATATGGCAGAACAGGGACGAGAGCTGACTGCAGCTAGCTTTCAACATAAACTCCAGTTCAGGTGGAGAGACAACTGCCAGAAGAACCCTACGAAGCTGAAGGTGGGGAGCCAAGCTGAGAGAAGAGATAGCTAAATGCACATCTTCCCCACTGAGGCAAACCACAACTTCAAGAAAAGAAATTCCAGGTTTAGATTGAGCCCAGGTGGAATATTCTCCATCTCCCATTGAATGCCTGAGGCAGATAGGCTTCAACTATCTCTGTTGGGTGGCGACAAACAGTGGTCACCAAGTGGAGAAGGCATTGACATTACTTGGATTCTGGCAGGCACAAACCCCCAACTCACTCACCTATTGGACAGAACTGGGTTACAGAGTCTCGGGGTAGTGGGGTTACCAGAGACTGAAGTTACCAGAGTCTGGCGGCAAAGGGCGAGTAAGGAGGGGAAAGAGACATCAGCCTCCTTACTCCAAATCGTCTACTGAATGGGCCTTTCTGACTCCTCAGAGCATCAGAGAGAGCCACACTTGTACCACCAGTAGACTCCTATTGTCTAGTTGCTGGAGACCTTGTGATCTTTCCAACCAGAGAGTGGGTACTGATCAGGTCAAGAGGTTTGGATCTCTTGTCTTGGGCAAATTAAGTGGTGGTTGAGAGAGAATCTCTGATGCTCTCTGGATTTTCTCAGGCCTAAATTGTCTTTAGGTGGAACATTCTCCAGCTGTCACTGAGTGCCTGAGAGAGTCAGGCCTCAGTTCCCTTTGCTGATGGGGCTCAAAGAGCAGTAACTGAGTGGAGCTGGCATTGACTCTACTTCCATGCTGGCAGACACAAAGCCCTGCCACATTCGCTTATTGGGCAACTGGGTCACAGCCCTGTGGGGTCTCCAGTCAATGACTGGGTGTGACGAAGGTGCAAGGTGGGGAAGGAGGCATCAACCTTCCTAGAACAATTTATTTGCTGGGTAGGTCCTTCTGACCCCACAGAGCACCAGAGGGAGTCATAACTGAGCTGCCAGAAGACCCCTGCTGTACAGTTGCCAGAGGCCTCTTAAACTCCCCTACTTGAGACTAGTGTTGACTGGGACACTTGATTTAGATCTCTTGAACTGGGCCAATCATCTAAGAACTATCTAAAGTGATACCCTAGGGGTGTGGCTAAGGGAAGGTATGGTATTCCTTTCCCAACTGTCGCCTGCAAGGGGAGGGGTGACTTAATCACTGATATTTCTCCACAGCTGAGATCTTAACACAGAATAATTGATTTTCTAAGGTAAAACAGAGACCAGCCAAAAACAAGATAGAGACACGCAGGCCCTCAGGCTCTCAGACCGTAGCATTATACACATCCTTGGCAAAGCTCTAGGGGAAAAGGTACAGACACCAGTCCCAGCCTTTGCCCAAAAAAGCTAGCAAAACACTACTCTCAGAGCCCCCAACCCAACTTCGTCTTACCTGCTCACCTAGCCAAACAGAGTAAATCCAGCATGGGGCGGAGT